>NC_143254.1:55293628-55445143 GCF_984573655.1 Nuphar pumila
CCCATGTCGTTCTCAGTGAACCAATGTCGTTCTCAATCGAACCAATGTCGTTCTTAGGCTGAATCTCTACAAAACCCATGCCGTTCCCAGTAAACCAATTCACAATTTTGATCTTTAGGTCATCCAATTTCCAATTTCAAATGACGATCTTTCGAGTCAATCAATTTCCAATTTTTAAATTCCCAATTACCAAATTTCAAATTTCCAAATTTTCAATTTTCAATTTTCAATTTCCAATTTCAAATTTCAAACTTTCAAATTTCCAATTTCCAGATTTCCAACTTCCATTTTCAAATACCAAATTTCAGAATCCAAAATTCAAATTTCCAATTTCCAAAATTCGACTCTTTTGGGTCACCCAATATCCAATTTCAATCATTTTCTCTTGCGAGAGACCATTTTTATAGGGAGAGTTCGAGGGAGCTCGTTCTTTTTGCATGCTATCCAATTCGTTCACTTAGCCCCTTTTCAGGGAGAGTTTGAAGGGACTCGTGTCTATGTGAACCGTTTGCAAAACAAAATTTCAAGTTCATACAAGGAACCCTTAGTTCAGGGAGAGCTTCGACGAAAGTTCGCTTTCCTTATGACCATAATTTCAGACTAGGTCATTTCATCATGAAGGACCCTCTTTTCGGGGAGAGTATGATGGACTCGTTCCTTCATGACCAATTCACTGACCTCACCAATACCGGCCCCCTTTCTATAAGAGAAGCCTAATGTTAGGAAGTTTTGACGAAAGCTTAATTTCTCTTCGAAAGTTCGTTTTGCAAACACCTCCTCTTCAGGGAAGAGAGGAGTAATTTCTAATTCCAATTTCTAAATCGTCTCCTTTGGAGAAAGGAGAAGAGAATTTCTGTCATGGATGTGTTGCGTTGCACCTCAAATGCTTACATTCACAAGGGATTTCAAGAAAATTTTGCCAATTTGTCGTCGAATATTTGTTGATTTCAAAAAAATCTTTATTACACAAAATTATTACCTCAGAATACCCTCAGTATTACTTCCGAAAGGACGAAGCTTTCGCGAAAAAGGATTCAGAGTTCAAAATCTTTCTATTGGCCAACCAAAAGGATGAAGAATAAATCCGCGATATGGCCAGCAAAGAATATTCAATGTTGTTGCAAAGCCATGAGTGATTGATATTGATCGCAGTCAATGGCACATTTTTAAAGACCATTCTTGAAAAATAAAGCAGTCGAAATATCCTGGGTGATACAGAAAAATCCACTGAATCTCCTCAATCACCTAAGCTGCAATTAAATATCTGCAAAAGGGATCTCTCAATTGTCGTCAAGATGAAGGCGAATTAAGCGAGTAGACCCCCGGGGCCAAAGAAGATTTGAATCATCTCCAAGATGACAGAGTTTGTGACAGATCCTTCCATGGAAAGTTCAGATCACCGTCGAGATGAAGGCGAGTGTGATGAGCCTACCGACGAACCCTAAAGGATATTTAATTTCTGCTATCATCAAGAGATTTCCCGCCAAAGAAGCCAATAATCATCAATATAATTCCTGAGAGAAAAGAAGGATCGGAACATCTCCGAGATGAAGGAGTTTGTGACGTACCCTTCCAAAAAAAAAGAGAGAGAAAAGTCAGAACATCTCTAAAATGAAGGATGATGTAATTCCCAAAAAATCCAAGAGAGTTCCAATTCTGTTAAAAAGAGAGCGCAGAAAGATCATCGTGAGAAAAGAATCCCAGGATATCAGACTGCCGAATCTACCAAGAATCTTCTTTAAATTTTGTGAAATTCTATTATCAATATTCCTTCACCAATTGCTTTTACAATATTAAGAATACTCTATTTTCTGCTCATATCAAGGAAATTGATAGCTTCCTTAAAAGAAAGCCAATCGCAAGCAATTTGAATTCGAATCTTGATTCTACGGAGTTAAGCCCAATCGGAGGTAATACTCCAGGTAGAAAAGTGGGAATATCTTTAAAACAATGTGTATCATTTTCAATTACTTTGAATCAATAATAATTTTCAACATTTTGACAATATTTTCTAGCTATCTTGGCATGAATCGAGAGCTTGAGGTTCATCTTTAGCGCATCCTGACACCATCCCTTTTAGGACTTGATAACGGGAGTTTTCAAGATTCCTTCCCTTCTTTGGTATAATCTAAGCGCCTGGGCTCTCAGATTCGCACACTTCCCTGTGTCCCCACTGTCCCACCATAGACAGTCCCATTTCGGCTTGAGGTTAAGCCACCAATTCCAGCAAAAGGCAATTTCAAAAGTTATTTAGTTTCAACCATGAGGCGCCCAAATTCTAATCCCTTTTCAAACTTTAGGGACCCCAATTCCATCCTTTTGCAAAACCCCTGTCGGATTTATTGTGCAAAATCCGAAGGTTCCATCACAGTCTCTTCTTTCGAGGATTCCGTTCATTTTCTGCCCAATCAGGTTAAGGGTATAAACCTGGGTCTCCTATGATGAGGTATTTCATTTTCCGCCCAATCAAGACAAACCTAAGCCTCCTTGATGAGGTATTTCATTTTCCGCCCAGTCAGGATAAGGGTACAAACCTGAGCCTCCTTGATGAGGTATTTTATTTTCCCCAATCAGGTCAAGGGTTAAAACCTGAGCTTCGTTTCTACACGAGGTATTTCATTGCCCGATCAGGTTAAGGGTATAAACCTGAGCCTCATTTGATGAGGTATTTCATTTCTGCCCAATCAGGATAAGGGTACAAACCTGAGTCTCCTTTGATGAGGTATTTCATTTCCCGATCAGGATAAGGGGTTAAACCTGAGCTTCATTTTGATGAGGTATTTCATTTCCCGGTCAGGTTAAGGGTTAAACCTGAGCTTCGTTTCAACACGAGGTATTTTCTGTCCCATCCAAGTTAAGAGCAAAACCTGAATCTCACTTCTTTTGAAGTAAATCTTCTTTAATCTCCATTTCACACCTATCATGATCACCGTCAGAGATGATTCCTTCATACCTAGCTAAATTTTTCTAACTGGGGCATTTTATAATCCAAATTTGGTGTGTTTTCTTTGCCACTAAGCTCGGCTTTCAACCGGCTTAGCAACAAAGAGGGGCTTCTGTAAACACCCCAAATTTTCACCCTCGTCCAGTGTTCATACATTTCATATATCATCGCGATATCATTTCATCCATTCGGCATATCATTTCATCACATTGCATAGCATTGCATGTTATCACATCTCATTATCGAGATCCATCACTCTTGTTTTCAAAACATTTAATCCAGATTCTATTTTAAAGCTTTTCTTTCAGAATCAATTTTTAAAACCTGGGTTTTTATTCAATATTCTGTCATTTTCCAACCCCAGGACTTTATATTTCGAAATATTTTCTCAGAAAACAATCTAGATTCATTTTAAATTCAAATTTCAATTGATTTCAATTCTCAAATGAGACCCATTTAAGTGGCGCCGCTTCTGAATTCCTTTATTTATCAAATTTCTCAAAATTCTAGAGTTTCAGTCTGATCAAGACTGTGTCTCAGAGTCCTCATCCAGTCGAGAGTCTGTTTTGAAGTTCTGTTTTAATTCCATTTACAATCTCTTCCATTCATTTTCAAAATTTAGGTCATTTTACAGAGTCCTGTTAATTCAGGACTCTAGTTTAAAGTTTCGGTCGAGTTAGGAGTCTAACCCTGACTGTATTTTTTGAATGATTTTACTAATTTCTGATAAATTCTTTCAAAAACTCTTCTATTTGGCTTTTAAAATCTAAAATCTCAGAGTCCTAAGAGTTCAGGACTCTAACTCGGAGTTCCAATTCGCTTGAGACTCTATTTTCAAAAATCTTGAAATTCAATTATTGATTTTAACCCCTTTTCAAAGTTGTTTTCAGTGTTTATTTCAAAGTTTTCAAAAATCGATGTGGGCCCACTCAGTTGGCACCATATCCAGAGGAGTTCTGACCCAGTTAGGACCCTATGCCATTTCAAAAATTTTAATGTTAAAGTTTACTTTTGAAAATCTTTTGAAAACTCGCTCAATTTCAAGTTTTAAAATAAATTTTTTTGAAAAAAACTCAAGTAGGGCCCACTCGGGGTGGCGCCATATTCGAGTAAGTCAGGGCTAGACTAGGGTTAGTCAGTGTCTTGGTTAGTGTTAGAGGTTTAGAAGAGTCAAAAGCTATTTTAAAAACTCATTTTGAAGTTTGGATTTTAAAACTAGTGTTTTTAAAGGTTTTTAAAGAACTTTAAAAACCCAAATGTGGAAAATGCCAAGTGGCATCACATTTGAAGATTTTCTAGGATAGACTAGGGGTTAATTAGGAATTAATTAGGATAATTTAGACTAGGGGTAAATAGGTAACTCTACCCCAAAATCGCCCCCCCCCCTTGTTAGAGTCCAAAAAATTCAAAATTCTCAATTTTTAAACCTAAAAAATTTCTATAAATAGTCTCCATAGGGGGGTCAATTTTTCCATCTCTCTCCTATTGGATTCTTGGAGCTTCTCTTTCCTCTCCAGCCCTTCCTCCATTGCAGCAACCTCAAGGTAATTATTTTGTTTAATTTCTAGCTTTTATTTAATGTTTTTAATAGTTTTAAATCAATTTTAGCCATTAATACCATCTATTCCATGGATTAAACCATGGATTCAAGTCCAAGAACCTCAAGAGAGGTTCAATAAAGTGATCTAACTCTGTTTTATGGTGTTTACAGGGATTAGAATCAAATATTGTATTGATTTTCATGTTATTAACCAATAAATCATGATATTTACCCTTTTAATGGGTTAAATCCATGCTTTTAAAGGTAAAATTAAATTCCAGCCATTTATTCCCTAATCTTTATTTATTTCTCTATTTATTCATGTTTATTACACATTTTACAACATAGAAATAATTTTTATTTTACTGTTTTAGTGTTTATTTTATTGTTTTTCATTAGTTAATGCATGATTTCTTAAGTTTCTTAGATTTCTGTGTGTTTTTAGTTTAGAAAAGAAAAGAGCATGCTGTTTCGAATTGAAATATTTACTGTTAATGTCTGATTTTTTTATATGTGATACGTGCATCAGTAATTGAGCTACTGTAAAAAAATCAGAGGTTTTAGGATTCAGTAACCTTATCAGAAAAATCAGACATCAAATCGGGTTTTTAAAACTTTAAAATCATTGTTAAAATCAGAAGGGTAACTTGCACTTGTGTGGGTTTTCTCATCCGATGTCCGATTCAAGATCTTTAAAATGCCATGGATTCATATTGATGAGATATATTTACTGTGAAATTTTGGGAACTTTTAATTTCTGTTTAGTATTTTTCCTCTGTCAGAGAATCTGATTTTAAATTTAAAACTCGTTAGGGTTTACCAAAACCCTAATCAGACTTGTGTTATTCATAGATCCCAAACCACAGATCCGATTCATGATATATAAAACGTGAGTATTGTTATTTTTATGTCTACTGTTCACTGCTAAAATTTCAAAAATTTTGGATTAGGTTTGCTATTTATTTCGGTATTTTCAATCTGAAGTAGTTGTTTTAACCCCTGTTAGATTTGTTAGACTTTAGTTCAGATTGCCGAAAGAGTTTCTCCCGAACCAGAGATGTTTTTTCCGATCTGTAAATTGGGAAATCTCTGATTTTCTTTGTAGTTTATTTTTGTAAAAATTCAGAAGTTTTCATGGAGGATTGACCCCTGATTCAGGTCTAACTCTGAAACTGGTTTGTGACCTAGGTTAAAAATAGCATATTTTAGGGTTTTAATGCAATTTTCGGATTAAAATAATGTCAAAAAATTATTTTTATGATTTCAGTCTAATTTTCAGGGACATAAAAAGTGCAGGTACCAAATTTTATGAGTTGTGGAATCTGTTTAATGCCTGAATTGATCAAATTGCAAAACAGGGTCCCTAAAAGATCCAAAAACACTGCCAAAATCACAAATTTTGTGATATTTCTTGATTTTCGTGCATAAGTGTGTGTTTTTAGGGTTTATTCATGTTTATAATCATATTAGGATGTTTCATGTTTGATTTTATGTTTATTTCAATCATAAATCTCAAGTTTTTATCAAAATCTATTTCAGAAAACCTTGATTTCAAGGCCATAGTCTTGCTATCAGGGGCATTTTGGTCATTTGACCTAAATTTCAAAATTCTAAACCCTAATTTTCATATTTTTAATCATGTCACATCATATTTGGTTTAATTTATCTTCATTTTAATTTTGAAACTTGCATTTTACAAAATATCTTTATGAAAACCTTGATTTCAAGGCCATAGTCTTGCTATCAGGGGTATTTTGGTATTTTTCACCCTAATTTCAAAATTTCAAACATCATTTTCATATTTTTTCTATTTTATTTCATATTTTATTAAGTTTATATCAGGAAATCATGGAAAATGACATATGTCTAGCAAAATCCAGCAATTTCCAGATATTGCTCGATAAATCTAGAAAAGCCAACATATTTTCACTAACCAGTTTTTCTAGTTTTGCAGGAACATTGAAGACTTTATTTTTCTTTATTTTTTATATTTAAATTTGATTAGTGATGTAAATTGTAATTAATTTTGGAATAAGAATTTCAATTCCTGCATAGAATAGGATGCATTGCATATAGTTTTAAGCTTTGATATATAACTTTTATGTATGCCAATTCATGCATATTTTTACCAAATCACTATGGTCTACACAAATGGCACGTGCATTAGCACTTATGGAGTTGACAAACTTGGTGGAATTTGTATTTATGGCCATAGTCAGAATACGAATGATACCCAGATTTGTAATATTCGTATTAGCCACATTCAGCCTACACTCTTAGGCTAACTTCAAAAATGCATTGCATTTCACAAAAATACAAAAAGATTTTCTCAATTACTCAAAATCAAGTCTTTGAAATTCATATTCATTCATTTCATTCAATTTGCAAGTTCAAATTCCAAATCAGAAAATCAGTTTTCTCAAAATTTTTCTAAGTCTTATTCAAAAATCGATTTTCTCAAAACATTGATTTTCCCATGATATCTCAAGCATTTACTAAGTTCAAATTCGATTTTCTAAGTTATATTTTCAATTTCAAAGTTTGAATTCAAAGAAATCAAGTTTTCCAAAGTTATTTCACATTTCTCAAAATCGATTTTCACAAAAACCTCTAGATTCTGCAGAAATCGATTTTCATTTTCTCAGATACAGTATCTCAACCATGGTTCACGATTTTCCAAGTGTTATATTTTCCAAGAATCTCCAAATATTTTCCAATCTTTGAAGCAAACATCATGTTTTCAAATATGCATTTTCAGAAATTCATATCACATGCCTGATTCTTTGTGCATTTAGGAAATAGAACATGATTTAGACAAGTTAAGCAAAAGTTAAGCATACAATTGATCCTTGGTTCAATTACCTATGGTAAAGGCGCCAGGAACGGTTGAACCTCATACCGACAGGCGAGTCCCATTCTTCGGAATTATCCCGCATTTTAAAACGAAGGCGAGTTATTTTCAAAATCTTTTTCAAAGGTCAGTTTGTCTCGCAAAAAGTAAAATTTTTGCGATGATAACATCCGTGACTTGTATGATTGCCCCTATTGTGGTCTCAGGGGGCATATAGAAGAGGAATGCCAGATGAAGCTTTGCGATGAACTCTGGAAGAGTAACACAAGCGATCTTAAAGATGTGACATCGGTCATTGGACCAAAAATGGTGAAAGTGGTCAACCAGGAAGGAGATAGGCGTGGTTCACCAAACTCTCCTCACTACTCACCAGAATCTTACCCATATGCAGTTTCCTCGAAGTTTGTGCCAGATCCTCCTGTTCCTTCAGTATTGATGGAAGTTTAAGAAATATCTGATATGCCATTGAGAACTCCTGCTTCTCCTCCTCGCATCAGGCCGCGATGATGTAGAGGTCAGAAGGATTACCAAGATTTTTACACCAGCAAGCCATGATGATGTTCTGATGTTTTGTTTAGAAACACTGAGTCAGTGTTCCATTTTTGGGTTTGCTTTCATGTTTGGATGTGATTTGTAACCTTGTCTTTGATGAAGGGTATTTTGGGCGTGTAATGCATGAACTTCTTTATTAATGAAATGAAACCTTGCTTTTGAAGAAATTATCTCGCTACTTATATGTTGTTTACTTGTTTAGGATGGCGTGCTCGTTGCGACAACCTGATGGAGTCACTCAACAACCTCATAGAGGTTGTTGGCCGTCAGGCAGAAACTATGTGGAACATGGGCGATCATATTCAGCAGACCGCCCAAGGACGAGGAACACATGTTCAAGTTCCTATGACTGCAGTTTTCTATAAACAGTTTATGGGTATGAACCTTCCTTCTTTTGATGGGAGATTGACACCAGAAGCAGCAGAAGACTGGGTGCGAGAGATCAAGCAGATTTTTCGTGTTTTGCAAGTGAACGATGACAGAAAGGTTGATTTTGGGATGTACCATCTCCAAAAAGATGCATAGAGGTAGTGGGCTACCACCAGAGAGATCAAGTTCGAGAACCAGTCTGTCACTTGGGAACAGTTCGTAGAGACCTTCTTTGCAACATATTTTCTGGCTCATGAGAAGAGCAAAAAGATGCAAGAATTCCTTGATCTACAACAAGGAAATTCTACGTTGGTGGAGTACGTTACTCGTTTCCACAGTTTTGAGAGATACTGTCCGAACCTTTATGCCACTGAGAAGGACTGAGCGTTGAAGTTTGCTCGAGGATTGAAGTCTGTTTTATGCACGAAGGTGTACATACGTGCCCCAATGATAGTTGACAAGGCTTTGGAGACAACTTCATTGTTAGAACAAGATTGGTCTGAGTCCCAAAGGACACAATCTTTCAACGGTCAGCAACAACAGCAGCAAGGCAAAAAGAGTTGGCCTAAAAAGTGACAGTTTTAGAAGTACCAAGGTAGAAAGAAATTTCATCCACCGACGAAGAAGAACTGATTCAACAACAACAACAACCAACAACAACAGTATCAACATCGATGACCCCAGTACCACCACCAGCAGCACTAGCATCATCAGCCTCAGAGGTAGATCGCAGCAGCGACAAGATGTTCCAAGTGTCCTATCGACCATCCAGGTCGACCTTGTCCTCGTGACACCGGGGGATGTCTCTATTGTGGCAAGATGGGCCACTATATCAAGGACTGCCAGAAGAAGCAGTCAGACGATATGAAGAGGAATGCACCAAGCACATCACAACCAGTATAGTAGAGACAACCTCAGCAACATCAGTCGCAGCAGTTGCATCAGCAAAAACAAGGCAACCAAAAAGTTATCGCAGGACATGCCTACGCAGCAATAGTAGAGCAAGTGACCAAAGGCGAGTTGGTCCAAGGTACTATTCCAGTTGTTGATCATACAACTTTTACGTTATTTGATTATGGCGCTTCACATTCCTTTATATCTGTCAGATTTGCTAGGACATTTTCTTTGACCGTAGAAACTTTGAATTACCTGTTGGAGGTTTGTACTCCAACAGGTGATCAGTCATTTTGTACTTCTTATATTCCGAGCATCGAGGTGTCAGTGGTGGGGTAGAACTTGCTAGCTGACATAATTCTGCTAGATATGACTGAGTTTGAGGTCATTCTAGGCATGGATTGGTTGTTTGAGTATCATGCTCAAGTTCTCTGTAGAGAAGGCAGAGTAGTCCTATTTCCGCCTAATCATCCTGTTCTGGAAATCAAGCTCTCTCGACCGTTGTAAGATAGCCGTTTGATTTCTTCTTTCAAAGCCCATAAGTATTTGTGGAATGAGGGTACTGCGTTCTTAGTCAGTATCACCCCAGTTGAGCCTGAGTTAGTCTCGATCGAGGACTTGGACGTAGTTCAGAAGTTTCCTGATGTGTTTCTAGAGGAATTGTTCAGATTACCTTCGAAACGTGAGATTGAATTTTGTATCAAGTTGTTGCCTGGAACTACTCCTATTTTCAAGGCACCATATCATATAGCCCCAACAGAACTCGAAGAGTTGAAACGACAGTTAAAAGAACTTTTGGAACAAGGTTTTATCCGACCTAGTGCATCTCTCTGGGGTGCACCAGTGTTGTTCATGAAGAAGAAAGACAGATCTTTGAGGTTGTATATTGACTATAGAATACTCAACCAAGTGACGATTAAGAATAAATACCTGTTACCAAGGATTAAGGACCTTTTCGATTAGTTGCAGAGAGCGAGAATTTTCTCGAAGATAGACCTCAAATCAAGTTATCATCAACTTCGTATTAGAGAGGAGGATATTGTAAAAACAACTTTCCGAATGAGATATGGGTTGTACGAGTTCGTGGTGATGCCTTTTGGCCTCATGAATGAACCAGTTGCATTCATAGATTTGATGAGCCACATTTTTCATCCATTCATAGATACTTTTGTGATCGTATTTATTGATGACATCTTAATCTACTCAGAGAGTCCTGAGCAGCATCGAGAATATTTGAGTATCATTCCGAGAATACTTTGCGAGCAACGATTGTTTGCCAAATTCTCCAAGTGCGAGTTTTGGCTTGAGCAAGTTATGTTTCTAGGTCACGTGATATCCAAAGATGGAGTGTCAGTTGATTCAGCGAAGGTTGAAGCAGTGTTAGGCTGGAAGCACCCTTAAAATATTTCAGAGGTTCGTAGTTTTCTCGAGTTGGCAGGATACTACCAACAATTTATCCAGGACTTTTCGAGAATTGCGCTACCATTGATGAAGCTTTTGCGTAAAGGCATCAAATTTGAGTGGAATGATGCTTGTGAGGATAGTTTCTGGATCTTGAAGTCTAAGCTGACGACCTCACCGGTGTTAGCTTTACCTTCAGGCAAATGTGGTTTTGTGGTGTACACAAATGCATCTGGAACCGGTTTGGTGTGATCATCGCAAAATTTTTCCTTCTCTTGTATTTTCTCTCTCTTTCTTCTCTTTCCCTTTCTGACCTCTATTTCCTCCTTTTTGAGGGGAGACAATAAAAGGACATAAAAGAAGAGAAAAGAGAAAAGAAAAGAAAAGAAAAAAGAGAGAGAAACTCTTTTGCGGGGTCTCACTTGACCTTGATTTTGAAAAATATTTAAGAAAATAACTCACCTCCATTTTGAAATATTTGCCGGAAAAATGGAGACAAGATTCGCTCGTCGGTACGAGGTTCGACCGTTCTTGGCGTCTTTACCAAAGGTAATTGAACCAAGGGTCGAATTTATGCCTCTTTGTTTTACTAAAAGATTATCTAAGAATTTATTCTAAGTGTAAATGCACAAAGAATCATGCTTGTGCAATGCAAGGATGTATGCTCTTTTTGAAAAATGATTTGGAAATCCCCAAGTGTTTCTGAGATGTAAATAGAATGAAGAAATGGTTTCTAACTTAGAACTTGTGATTTAAAGTTCTAAGTTTTTGAAATAATCAGAGTTCGGGAAAATCTGAACTTTTGAAAGAAAATGATTTTGAAGTTGAGATAAAAAGGAGAAGAAGGGAAGTTTCAAAGTCATAAATGGACTTTGAATTTGGAATTTTGAACCTGGATGAATGTTTGAAATGAAATTGAATCATAGTTTTGAAGTTTAAAATCAGAATGAGATTTGAGAAATCCAAATAGGATTGAGAAATGGAATTGGGTTTGAAAAGTTTGGAATTGAGAATAGAATTTGATTTGAAATATGGAGTTCAAGATGGAATTTTGAGTCCGAAGTCTGGACGCTAAATAGAATTGAGATCAAAATTGAATTCTGGATTTCAAATCTGAGATCCAATGATAGAATTGGGTCCAAAATTTGGAATGGAATTTGGATCTGAAGTCTAAGATCCAAGATGGAATTGAATTCTGGATCCTAAAGGGAATTTGGATCTGAAGTCTAAGATCCAAGGTGGAATTGGATTCTGGATCCTAAAATAGGTTTTTTTGGATCTGAAGTCTGAGATCCAATGATGGAATTGGATCCGAAATTTGGAATGGAATTTGGATCTGAAGTCTGAGATCCAAGATGGAATTGAATTATGGATCCTAAAAGGAATTTGGATCTGAAGTCTGAGATCCAAGGTGGAATTGGATTCTGGATCCTAAAATAGGTTTTTGGATCTGAAGTCTGAGATCCAAAGGTGGAGATTGCATTTGGAGATCTGGATCCAAATTGGGATTGAGTTCTAACTTTGGATTTGGATTTTGAAAGTTCAAATGAGATTTTTGAAGATGCGTCTGGGTTTTTGAAAATCCAGATACAATTTAAGACTTTTGAGATTCAGAATCAATCTCTAACCTTGAATTTGAAGATAAGAAAATAAACTTTGATTTGGAATCAGAAGATGAATCAGAAAAACTTCAAAGTTAAATTTAACTTCGAAGTTTGAATTTTGATTAAGAAATTGAAATTTTGAATATAAGATGACTTTTGAAATTTCAAAGTCAAATTGGACTTTGAAATTGAATTTTTGAATCTTGGAATGGGATAGAATTGAATTTTAAGTAAAAATTGATCTAAGAAAATGAAGAAAATACTCAAGATCACTTGGAGTTTTTAAAGGGAAATTTTGAAAATACGATGTCATTCTATCCTATATGATGAATGAATTTAGAGAATTTTGAATTGGATTTGAAAAGCATATTTCATTCTTTATATGAATTAGAAATAAGATTAAAGATATAATACATCCCTGACTATGGTCATTGAATGTATTATATAATAATCATATTTAAATTCAGGTGAAGAATCAAACATATTTTGGTGCTTTTATAGAGTTTAGAATGAAATTAACTCTCAATATATCCTGACTATGGCCATTAATATATATATATATATATATTAAGTAAATTTTAAATTAAACTCTGATAAAAGAAAAAAATATATATTTAAAGAAAATATGATGAATTTTGAAAAGGATCCAGTGTGGATTCAGTGTTATTTTATAAAAGATAAAAAATCCTAAGTTTTGTTTACATCTTGACTATGGTCATTGATGTAAATCGTCAACTTAGGATTAATTACCTTTTGAAAAATGGTGCACGTGCCATTCGTGTTTCACCATTGTGAGATTTTGGAAAATAAAGGCAAAAAGCATGAAAACAAGCAATTTATGACATTTACAATGCTCATTCATTCTATCTAAAAGCTGGAAATGTAGATTACTATTATCACCTAACTTATTACAACATATAAAATTGAATTTACAACTCCAAGTAATGATATTTTTCCACATATTCCCTGCAAAACAACCAGTTAGTATAAAAAAATAGAAAAGACTTACGCATATCACATGGATTTCAAAGATACCAATGGTAAAAAATGCTCATATGTCAAGACATACATGATGAAGAGATAAAAAAATGACATACATACCTATATACATACCTATATATATATATATATGCATGGCATATACAATACCTTGTGAGATAAGAGAGATGAGAATTGGATATGCACTCATACTGTGTTGCTTAATTGAACTGTTCCAGCTTATTGATATTTGAATAGACTACAAAACAACTTTTCCAAAACATGTTCAAAGTTGATTTTATGACAAAATCAACCTCAAAAGACATCAATGTTAAATTCCATATTGAAGTTTGAAAATCAACAACATTTACAAGGAAGGAGAAGCAAAAGCTGAATGCCGAGCATTTTGGGAAGCTGTGTGAAGGCGAAACACAGCAAGATGCTGTTGTATAGCAGGTGCATGATGGATATGGGGTGCTGGGCACTTGTAAACATCGCTAGGGATGTTGCAGCAGTCATGACCATGACTGGTAAAAGATATGCTGGAATGAAGGGTTATATTCAATGGTAAGAAGGGCTTATAGTGATTCACAGACTGCTATATAAAAAAAAATGATATAAAGAAAATAATTTCCACACTCCCAAGAATTTGGACGACACTCTTGCAACCTGACAGAACTAAGTAAAAAAAAAATATCTTCTGTTGTGGCTCAACGTTTTGTCATTGGATGTCCAGAAGCCCATATATTGCCTTTTGCCATTTGCAGAAGCCATGTTTTGTACAGAACTTTAGGTAGACTTTATGAAGACTGTTTTCTTGTGTGAAGGGGTATGGGAAGTGGCAGTATTATGATGTAAATGCCAAACTGTGAGGAGTCATAGTAGGACAAGTGTTTAATGCAGAGATCGGCAAATGCAGGGGCTGGAATGAATGTACTGTAAATGCTGCCCTGCGCGTGCCGATGCAGAGATGCAAAGGATGGTGAAAATGGGTATTGTAATAAAGAAATAACATGAATATGTATATGCCAAGTGTACTGCCTTTGTGACAGTAATGTAACAAGGGAGGGAAATGGTGACAGCAGCAGATGTATTCTGTGTTGTATGAGATGGAAGTGTGGGTGTCTGAGATAGGCAATATATGTAAGTAGGTGTGAATGATAATGGAGGCATATGGGAGGGTGACAATAGCCAGCTGATGGAGGTGGTTGTGCACAAAAGCCACAACTGTGTAATGGGTCAAAGGACAGCTCACTGCAATTTACTGAATTGCTGTAGTAAACATGAGGCTACAACAACTCAAGGAGTTGCTGTAGATGCAGAAAAATTGTTACAACAATTGTTGGCTATATTGTAGATGTAATGGACTGACTACAGTGCCTAGCACTGCTGTGGCTGAATGGGAAGTGAAGGGATGTAAGATAACTGGTTTAAGAGGAAAGTGTATGGGTGTCACTGCGTTGTTGTAGCAATAAGATGGAAGTGGATGTTATGTGCAGAGTGAGGGTATTGTACAGGGATGTAGTGGGGCTTGTAATGTAGTGTCAATGAGTGCAATATGCAAGTGCAACCAGAGACATAGAAAAGATAATCTATCCACTGAATGAAAGAATAGAAAACACATTGTATATGGGTCACCATGGTTAAAAATATGTACATGCCAAAATTGTTTGATATTGCCTCTCTTAGTTTGTTGAGATCAGATGGCCCAGGTTCTTCAAGATCAAGTTCCTGGATATGTCTTATTGACAGAGGTATGTCCAAAAGCATTTTCCTTGGAAACTTTCTTATAAATGTGAGAAGGTTTACTGGCTTTTATAAAGGACGGCTCACCTGCAGCTTGCCAAACTCAAATTTCTGATATAATGACCTGATATTCTTATTTCTAAACAAGATTGTCCAAAAGGGTTATCCCTTAACTGTCATCAAGAGACCATTTAGGTCACCTATAATTGGATCCCCTTTTTTTGTTTAGCTGCAGAGCGACAAAGTGAGATAATATGAAGTAAGACATTATGAATAATGAATGAATAAAAAGAAACACAGTGCTGAAAAAGAGAAGTTAATGAGAAGATTCGATTCTAGACCAGTAGGGCAATGCATCTTACGACATCACAGAAGAATCTGTCCCTGCAAAATGCAAAATCCTGTGAAAGTATCAGTGGTTTATGGGTTGAACCTGACTCAATACATAAATCAGATTCGATATAATTTAAGATCACCAGACTAGGCCAAGGGTAATCGGTGGTTATGCTTAATATCAAAACACATTCCCGAACAACAATATCATTACTATGCTAAGACAAGTAATTGATATATTTGATGATGCCAGGAAACAAGAATTAGTAATAGGATAGAATAGAATTTCAGAGATGCTAATGACACAAAGTATGCAAAAAAGAGGAAAGAAACAAAACAGCAAAAACAACAAAAAAAATAAAAAATATATACTGGAATCGGATGATTCTTTTCATATTGCACATCTATGGGTCGACATCGCTGTAAGCGAATCAAAACCATAACAAATGCTTTGATGGGGTAGAATGCAGTAAAAGTAAACAAAATGAACAAGATATACTCTCATGCTGCAATAATCAGAAATCGGGTATTGATAAGGAAATGAGATTAACAATATGACAACCCAGGATGAAAATAAGCGATAAAGAGGTGATGCATACCAAAAGTTATGATCTGCAAATTGAGATGCAATATCAAAAGATGTGGATAATGCTTAAAAATTGAAACAGAAATTAAGAAGGGAGATAAAACAACAAACGTGAAAATAGGCTTTAAACTAGTAAGAACGAGAGTTAAATAGGGTAAAACAGACAAGGAAACACAAGGATTGAAATAAATTGAAAGCAGGAACATAATTACACATTCAAAATTACTTAGAGCCAAACATGAGACAAAAGGGAATATCAACTGGAAACGAAAATTAGAAGGGTAACCAGCATATGAGTTGATTTTAAAAGGAAAGTAGAAATCAGATATATGAAGTATCAAATGAGCACATACTCGGATTATATGGACCAAGTATTACCAATAAAACAGAAGAAAAGGAAAGAAAAAAATGAGGCAAAGTGTTGGAATGTGGGCATTCCATTGTTGTGGCGTTACGTAGGACGACACTGCTATATGTAGGTCGACCCTATGAATTACGCTCGAAATGAGCAATCTAAAGGGGGTAAACAAACCAAGAAGACTATAGATGGGGATCTTATTGAAAAGGAAAGAGAAATCGATCGCTTACCGGTAGTTGCGAAGGTTCTTAAAGAAGAGGAAGGAGAAATGGCACTCTACGGTGTGATTTTCTTTAAAATTCTGGACCGAATGAAATTCCTTCTTTATGCTATGCAAATCCGAATTTCTTGGCTGCTTTTTGATGGAATGGAGGTTGGCTTCCTTCTTAAGAGAGAAGCTAGATGGTGTGAAGAATGGAAGCTTGAAGAGAAAAATCGATAGATGCCCGAAGGAGGGTTGCCGCGTGATGGTGGATGAAATCAACAGAAAAAAATGGATGATCTCAGGAGGTGATTGAGTGCCTCTTCTTAAAGAGCGGCTGGAAAACTCGAGAAAGGAAACTATTGCAGATGAAAGGTGGAGAGGAGAAGGGTCTGTTGAAGATGGAGGGTAGAAAATGAGAGGGAGGAGTGCGCGGGAACGAAGTCGTTTGTACTTTTCCTTTTTTCCAAAAAGAGGATTCTTTTCAAGAAACTTTTTGTAAAATGGTTTTTCAAGTGAGGTTTTTAGCAAAAATAGCTTTAAAAAGCGTGAAACCATTCGTTTTTCTCGTAGTTTTTCTAATTTTTTGGTTTTTTGTGTTATTTTTCCATATTTTTTGTATTTTTAGAGTAAAATCCTAAGATTTACGAGAAAATAAAGTTTTAAGATTATTTTTTTGTATTTTTGCAAAATATTTACAAAAGGAGAGTTTTTTTGAGAATTCAAGGCTATTTTGGAGAAATTTCTTCAGAAAATGAGTTTGGATCCAGATTTTGAGATGATATTCGAGTTTTGGACCTCGAATCAAGAAAATATCAAGTAGTGGATCCAAATGAATACTGGATGAGCTGTTTGAGCCATTCAGAAGATATTTTTGGTATTTTCATAATTTCAATTTGTAATTTGAATAACGAGGCTCAGATTTGGACTTTAAACACTGGGTTTGGATCCGAAATTGAGTTTGGATACATCAATATGGAATTCAATCTAGAAAATCTGAAGAATAATTGAGATTTAGCTTGATTTTCTAAGAAGATGGGGCCAAGGGCAAAAAGGACATTTTTACAAAACTTTGAAAAATTTGGGGTGTTCACAGATGCCCCTCTTTGCTACTAAGCCGGTTGAAAGCCGAGCTTAGTGGCAAAGAAAGCACTCCAAATTTTGAAAATGCCACAAACAGCAGATCTGAGCTGAGTGTGGAAGAATTATTTTGAAAATATGACTTCTGAGACTTAAAACTTTATCCTGAATGGTTTTGGGAAGACGAAATCCTCGAAAATGATATGACTAAATAATAGAAATGAAAAAATCGTGATGGGGCTTTGGGTGAAGATCCCGAAATGATAAAAATGAGAATTTTGATCAAGTCTTATGGGTGAGACAAGATATGCTTTTGGGATGATTCGGGTTTAGCCCTTAACCTGGATGGGACAAAGATATATCAAGATGTATTGAAATGAGGAAAGGAATACATGAGGATCTTGATGGGACATTTTTGGAAAATGCCTTGTGAGAGGGAGTTTAAGTCAGAATCCTATCCTGGATGGATATACAAAGCATGAATTTCTCGATGGGAAGAACCATGATGGGACTGGAAGAAAATATCTCGTCAAAACGAGGAATTTTGTAGGAACAAGACTCAGGTTTAACCCAAACCTGAAAAAGGAAGATACCTCGCAGCACGAGGTTCAGGCTTAACCCTTAACCTGAAGGGGACAACCAACTGAAATCTTCGAATGAAGAAACCATGATGGGACCTTCAAAGTTTGGATGAACAAATCCGAAAGGGGTGTGCGAAAGGAGGAAGATGGGGTTCCCTAAAGCTTGGAAAAAGGGGTAATCTTGGGTGTCTCATCGCTGATGCTGAAATAGCTTTTGAAATAAATGACCTCTCGCAGAAAGTTCAGGTTTTGACCCTTAACCTGAGTGGGAACTACCATGTGGAATCCTCGGATGAAGAAACCGTGATGGGACAGGAAGAGATACTTCTCTTGGAGGAGGAAACTCTTTTGGAAAATATAAACAACGCTAGGTTGCATCAAAATGGATATTGAATGTTTATTTCATTCTTGGAATAACTAAAAAATTTTGCCAATAAGATAAAATTGTAGTTGACTCAAACGCTTGAAATGTGTGCACGTATGTGCGAAAGATATTCCCTCTTTTACCTAGAGTATTTCCTCCAATGAGGTTAACTCCTCGGTTTTAAGAGTCAAATTCAAAATTTTAGCGTTAATGATTTTCTTCAAGGAAGCTATCCATTTCCTTGATATGAGAAGAGAATAAATATTCTTAATTTCATAAAAGCAAGTAGTGAAAAGATATTGATAAAAGAAATTTGCATGAGAAAATATGACTTATGGCAACTTTGGCAGTTTGATATCTGGGTATTTTCCCACGATGATCTTTTTGCACTCTTTTTGAGTCATTGAACTTTCTCGTTTTTTTTACATCATCCTTCATTTGGATGTGTCCTGACTTTTCTCTCTTTTTCGGGGAAGGGTATGTCACAAACTCCTTCATCTTGGAAATGTTCTGATCCTTCTTTTATCTCAGGTATTATATTGATGATATTGGCTCAAAAGGTCTTTAGATGATAGCAGAAATCAAATATCTTTTAGGGTTTGTCGGTAGGTTCATCACATTCGCCTTCATCTCGATGGTGATCTGAACTTTCTCTGGAAGAATCCTTCACAAACTCCTTCATCTCGGAGATAATCCAAATCTTTTTTGGCTCCGGGGGTCTAGCTCGCATATTCGTCTTCATCTTGACGACAATTGAGAGATCCCTTTTGCAGATATTTGATAGCAACTTAACTGGATTGAGGAGACATTGGTTGAGTGGATTCTTTTTATCGCTCAGGATATTTCCACTGCCTAATTGCCAGAGAGCCATCTTTAAACACGCGCCATAGCCATGATCAATATCGATTCGCTTCCGACATTTCAATATCATTGAATATTTATTTCGCTAATCATATCGAGGATATTTCTTTCATCCTTTTGGTTGATCAACAGGGAAAAAATCTCAATTTTATCCCTTTTTCGCAAAAAGTTTCACCTTTTTGGAAAGAATACTAGAGGTAATCTGAGGTGATTCTTCTGTGCAGTAAGAATATTGGAATCAACAAAATATTTTTAGCAAATTGGCAAAGTTTTCGAGAATTCTTTATGAAATAATCACTCAATATAGATTTTGATAAGACCTTTAGTTGCAATTTAGAAAAATGATGTAAAAATCAAATTTTGGAAAAACTCGACTGATGAACGGCGTTTAAGTTTTTGGAAATCCCGACCAGTTATGAGAAACTAGATTTTGATAATCCTGACCAGTTATGAGAAACTGGATTTTGAAAATCCTGACCAGTAAAAACGCTGGATTTTAAATCCTGACCAGTTATGAGAAAATGAATTTTGAAAATCCCGACCAGTGAAAACACTGGATTTTAAATCCCGACCAGTTATGAGAAACTGGATTTTGAAAATCCCGACCAGTGAAAAGACTAGATTTTAAATCCCGACCAGTTATGAGAAACTGAATTTTGAAAATCCCGACCAGTGAAAACACTAGATTTTAAATCCTGACCAGTTACGAGAAACTTGATTTTGAAAATCCCGACCAGTGAAAACACTGGATTTTAAATCCCGACCAGTTATGAAAAACTGGATTTCAAATCCCGACCAGTGAAAAATACTGGATTTCAAAAATGAAAGATTTAATCTCATGGCTTAAAAGTGATTGAATTTTGAGAGATTATAACCCGAGGGTTGAGAAAATGATGAGATTTTGAAGATATTGTAGCCCAGAGATTGGGGAACTGACATAATTTGAGATATTAGAGATCTTGAAGGTTTGGAAATGATAGAATTGAGAAATCGCACCCTAAGGGTTTGATCTTTTGGAATACATGACCAGCGGGAGATGGATCCTTTGGAATACATGACCAACGAGTGTTGGATCTTTTGAAAATACATGACCAACGAGCATTGGATCTTTTAGAAATACATGACCAACGAGTGTTGAATCTTTTTGAAAATACATGACCAACGAGTGTTGGATCTTTTGGGAATACATGACCAACGAGTGTTGGATCTTTTGGGTATACATGACCAGCAACGCTGAATCTTTTTGGAAATACATGACCAACAAAAGTTGGATCTTTTGGATATATCAATTTTTTTGGGAGATTTAGGCCAGAACTTGAATTTTGTAGAAGGGAGAATTTTGATCAGAAGACTGAATTTAAAAAATTACCGGTGCGAGAACCAGATTTTCCTAATGGGCTCAATATATAATTGAAAAGTTTGAGAAATAACCAGTGCGAGGACTGGGTTTTGAAGATGAGTTAGCTTTTCAAAATGAATTTAGAAAGTAAAGATTCTTGGTGAAAATTTCGGGATTCAATGGACCATCATAGTTTGACTGTATGTGGTCCGCTTTCAGGATTTATCCCCTTATCCTGAATGAAGGAAATCATAAAACAAAACCTCATTGAAAGGAGGCATTAAGTTTGAAATTTCACTAGAGGGGGGGTGAATAGTGAAATACGATGCAGATCGATAAAATAAAAAATAAGGCAATAAGGCACAACACAATAAACACAAGATTTATACTGGTTTGGCCGAGTTACTGACCTATATCCAGTCCCCAAGTAAAACACTTGAGCCTTCCACTATAACATTCGAGTCACCGGATAAATAGTACAACACCCTCTTCCTCAGAGGTCTACTTCTCTCAAAAGAGAAGGGAAACACCCTCTTCCTCAGAGGTCTACTTCTCTTGGTTGATATTTTGAGATGCTCTTTTTAAAACAATTATTTTCAATAAAACTTTGGAAAATCATCAACCAAAGATATAAAAACCGACTTTCCACGAAGTGGTAAGTGCGGGTCGAATCCTCAGGGAACAGGAATTACTCAGAATATTTCTTCAAAAATTTAATTTATTAATTACTAATAACAATCTACAATTGCAAAGCTAATACAACTACAATTGATCACTAAAATAAAAATGGAAAAGCAAATAAGTCTTCTGTTCCACGCCAAGGGTGTTTTCGTCTTTTCGCCAATTATGCAATCTTTGCACTCAGACAATAAACCTGGGAAAATGATTATGCTTCTCAACCTAAAAACAAAGGAAAATGCAGAGTTAGTAATTTATTCTAATAATGCAAGTTAAAAATGCAACTAAACCTAATTTTCAAGCAATTATCAAAATAATTCCTAATTACACTAAAACAATTAATTAAAATATTAAACTAATTCAATTCTAACAATGCTGTATGATGAAGATGCAGCACCTAATATGCAGAAAATACCAAAAACAGTACGAAAATAATGAAACTAAGGAAATTACCAATATGCCCCTAACTTGTGTAAAATAGATTTCTGATAACCTGTCGGAAAACCACTTTTTGACAGAGCAAATGAGGTCCGATTTTCCCAAAATTTGTTCTGTTCTACACTTGACAGATTAAAGAATCTGACAGTTTTTACAGAATGAAAAAACGATATCTGGAACTCCAGATATAAGCGTTTCAAAACAGGGAAAATTCAGGATATCGCAGGTCCTGAAATTTTCAAATCCGAAAAAGCAGTTTTTGCAAAATGCTTAAAAATCAGACCAAACCAACTCGGATCAAGCTGAAATTTGGTATGCAGTTATCTAACATGCCAAAAAAGTGAATAGAAAAAGAATTTTTTAAAAACGCAGAATTTTTGCACATGAAATGACGACAGTGCGATAGGGCAAAAATCAGATTTTTCTTTGAATGCACTATTCACTTTATAAATCTATTTAAACACTAAATAATGCAATTTCAACCTAATCCAACCTAAATGGTACTGAATAACAGTGTGTATACTGATGTTAAATCCAATGATGCTAAATGAAATATAAACGAAATATGATATGCACTTTATGACTAAAAATTGAATGAACTAATCATGCGAATGCAACTAATGTACTTAAAAATGCACTTAACTATATGAATGAATGAATGCAGTTAATACAAGCTAAATGCAACTTAACTAATTGAATAACTATAAAAAACAATACAAGTATCAAACACACATTAAGCACGCAATGTCAACTCTACTAAATCGACTAAATGAAAACATACCCTAGCTTCTACTGAAGTTAATCTAGCTTAAAAATAAATGTACTCAATCACTACATACTAAAGAGTGGAGGATGTAAGATAGAACTAGACTCACGCCACACTTGGCTAGAGTGACCAGGTTCACTAGGTGGGATCGGTTTGACTCAACTAAGCTTAGATCGGGTTGGCTAGGCTCGACTCGGGTTAGGTCTTGAATTGGCTAATTGGGTCAACTAAAATGACTAAGTTTGACTAAGATTAGATTCAGTTGACTCAATTAGGTTCGGTTGACTCAACTAGGTTTTGACTGAGCTAACTGGGTTCGATTTTGACTAGGCTAGGCTCGGTTTGACTCAACTAACTACAATAATAAAAATCTAATTAATGCTAAATCCTAGTGGACGGTTAGAGGAATAGGCAGTAATAAATATTCAATGATAATTTTGGAAAAGTTGAGAAACCCCAAAAATCGTCCAACTAAATTGGGAGTTACAATCCTTAAATAGTTTTAAATCCAATTTGGAAACTTGGAACAGTAAAATCACCCAATCCAATTATACACACTCTCCTTAATGGCATTAAAACTCACTTTGGAAAAGGGAAACGTCCAGCCTAGATAACCACACGTTTTTGGCTTTCCAAACAAGAATTAATAGCCATTATTTCTTTCTTGAAACCGTAGCACCCACTTTGGAAATCTAATTAATCTTCAAAATCACTTTCCAAAGCCCAATTCGTAACTCCCTTCTAATAGGCAATCAATAGTTACTCCTTTCTTTAAATGCCACACACGAATTTTGAACAGTCAAATCTTTCCAAAAAAAAATATTTCCAAACTTCAATTCCTTAATTGCACACCTTCTCAAAACTCGTCCACCCTAAATAAAGTCATCCTAAACTAAGTATTTTAAAACCTACCTAGGGTAGTGAAAAGATCTAAATGAAAAAAAACACGATTTCCTAAAATGAGTAAATGGACTATACCTAATTTAAGACTCACCTAAATGCAATCCTAAAAAAAACGTCTAGAGCACTAACTCCTAATGCATTGAATAAAGACAACCTAATTAATTCTACCTAAAATAGCCTAGAGCTCAATGGGAGCTCTAATGGCTGCCGCCCCTCCTTGGGGAAGAAGAAGACCTAAAAACGATAAAATCAAAATTGAATAACTAAACTAAAACGATAATGAACATGATGAAACTAATTTAACCCAGAGTTATACTAACTAATTCAACTGGTTAAAACACAAATAATTTATCTATTATGCTGGAAATCCTAAAATACCGAAAACACCAAATTAACTAAACACTATTCTAGTGAATAAAACATAAAAAAAAATCAAACAACTAAATCTATTTCTAAAGCAAGAACTAAACTAACACAATATGAAGAATTAGAATGACACGAATTTATGATATAATAAACTATGAAAGACCTTCCAGCTAACTGGACACTGCTATAAAACAAAAAGAAACAATAAAACTCGATTTTTGTATTTTTCTCAATATGAATAAAACACCTAAAACATTAAAACACCAAAACGAGATTTAGGACTACCCTAATACAATGAATTTGACTCACTCACGCAACTTTACAAGACTCTCAACTGCTACACAAAAAGTAAACCACACGAATGACACGAGAGAATCACATACACTTACACGAGTTCAAACATTCATTCATGATTTTAATAAAAACTTCTCCTGCGACACATAAGAAATCCACTTCCCCTAAAACGAGATGAAAGGACACTGGAAATACTGGAAGAAAATCAGATCACACAGTCCCAACACAGAAAATAATGACAGACCCTATACATATTACAATCCAAAGATCGGCTATACTTAATCTAGCCGCTTCTTACTTTCTTTTTAAGCAAAACGATGCACAATCAGACCCAACGACTAGGATGAATCAAAAATGAAATTTTTTTTATTGGATTTTCTGTAAAAAGATACAACAAAACACGCTGGAAACAAAAACCCAAATCGGCTAGAAGAACCTCTAGCCGATTTACACGTTTTTAGATGAAACCGATAGAAAAACACAAATCAAATACACAATCAATGAAAGAAAACCTAATCTAACGTGCTGGTCTGTGCACGCATGCTATTCTAAGGTTGAAATAAAAAGAAAACAAGAAACACCCAGAAATAATAACAGAAAACTAAACACATGAATTAGGCTTTAACTAGAAGAGAAGGAAGAAGAAGACCTACCTTTTGGAAGATCCGACGACCAGGGGGATGAAGAAGAGCGGACCGTGGCTGGAGCTGGACGTCCTCTACAGTTCGAGGATGCTGTACTTCACCAAAAACGGCACCTATTGCAACTGCTACACGGAGATCCACCGACGATGGAGTGTGGGCCGATTCTCGATCGGAGGGTGTAGAAAGCCGGATGGAGGTAGGGCCGGCTCACCTTGGTGGTGTGTTGCGCACTCCCGCCCAAGGTTAATGGTCTCCACCTCTGCTACACCTGCAAAAGTACAGAAAAATGGTGAAAAGACAGCAAGGAACAAGAAAGAAATGAAAAGCAACAAAAGAAAACTCGAAAATATGCTTGAAAATCAAGCATAGGTCGTTCTTCAATGGCCAACACGTGGGGGAGATGGAGAGGAAGGAGCTGCTGCTGTAGAGTCACTGTAGGGGGCATCCAAACACAGCCAAAGACGCCTAGGGTTTGCTGGAAACTATAATTTATACTTTTGATAGTTTTCGGAAACAAGGTTATAAAAAAAATATTTTACTAGGCGCCACTTTCTGAGGGGTTTTCTGCAAAACTTTTTGAATGGGTATGGATATGTGTGTGGGTTGGATTTTGGGCTTTTTAAGAATTGATCCAAGGTCCAATTGACCTAATTGGGTCGGATATGGATCCGATCCACCTCGAAATCCGTGCCCAAACACTGAAATAGCCATAACTCTCTCATTTTAACTCCGATTTTTCTGAAATTCGAACCATAGCCCCTTACTATCAAAACACATCTAAACATGGGTTTAAAACCTTAAACTTGATACAAAATGTATGAAAAATGTGTTTACATGATGTGCATTTCATGCATCATCAAATACCCCCATGCTTGAATGTTTGTTAGTCCCTTAACAAACCCTAATCATGATATGCACTGAAGACAAGAAATGCTAAGCATGAATGCATAATACTAACTCACTTTCGTAGGAATCACGGTTGCATTTAGCGTATGCAACAAGCCCTTTAAACCCCTAGCTTACACTAGTGGACGAGTAAGGTCTCGTGAGGGTTTGCAGAGATGCTACTCACAAACATCAATGAAATGCGAGGATGATTTTTCAAAAATATTAGGCTCTTAAGAATGCAGTTGGAACAAATATTTCATGTAATTGACATTCTCAAAACAAGTTTAAAATCTCATGCCGCCACAGTAAAAATTCTTTTTCTTCACTTTTCTAATATTGTAGCTAGTTCATGATTTTTCTCTGAAAGTCAAGTATTCTCATGTTTTACTCATTTATTCTCACTTGTATATTTTCTGCACAGTAATACACATATATGCCTAAGCAATAAATTTTTTTTCCTTCAGCACATCCTTTTCTTTCATTTTCACTCTTTTTTCAACTTTTGATCTCTTGCGCATTCTTCTCATATGAGCACTATTTCGAATAGTCAGTTTTCGTGACTCGTGTAGCGAGCTTTGGGTCAGTGACTCCTAAGTCGGCCGACCTTAGGGTACTAGATACAGAGTATCCCTCGGACTTAATTGCTCGAGTCACTAGACCTTCTATTATAATAGTTTACGTATAGTCTTCCTCTTGTCATGTGCAATGTCTCTATCTCTTAGGCTTTCTATGCAATCCATGTAACAAGCTTTCGAACCGGTGGCTCCCAAACCAGTTGGCTTTGAGGCACCAGGTGTAAAACACCCTTCAGATTCTACTTACTCGAACTACAAAGGCCTCAGATATAGACTTAAACAAGAAGATGATCTCCTTCGTTATCCTTTTCGTTAAGATACTCAAACACTTCATCTCGTGTCTGAGTTCCACTACTAGGATTCACGAAGACATCAACAACTAAACGTAGCTCTATTCTTTTAAACTCATTTTTCAAACACATCTTTCCATTGCTTATTTCTTTCACAAAACCTACTGTGCATACTTATACTAAAGTGATTCAAAATTTTCGAACAATCAAATACTATCTTTTCTTTGAATTTTCTCATGAATACTACTCTATTTGATTCAGTTCAGAAAAAAAAAATTTATGGGGCTTAAAAATTTATAAACTGTTAGATTATGTCAAAAACAATCATATATGCTACACTTTGTTCTCAAATGCCTACTCTGATTACCAGTCATACAAAAAAAAAATTAATTTTTTGTGTGCATGCATCTAAACCACCCCCCCATGCTTGAATGACACTGTCCCTAGTGGCATACAAAATGAATAAACATGTAATGCAAATGCACACTAAGAGACACTAACAAAAATATGGGAGAAAGGATAGATACAACCTGATTTGTTCTAAGCTTCTGAAGTTGATTTTCATCTGATCCTTGAATTCTTTGGAAGCTCTTCCATGCACCTGGTAACTGATACACTAAATGTTAAGTTCATCCTGCATACATCAAAACACAAATTAGCACATGTGAAATAAATAAAAACTCTAAAATGAAAAAGAAATAATGTACATATGATACATCCCTCTGGTCGAATCCTCATGCCTTCGTGAGATGCACTATCTCACACTCACCATCCTGTAAGGCATCTGAAATGAATGGCTTCAGTCTTTGCCCATTTACCTTGAATGTACCTTGGGTCATAGGATCGAATAGTGTCACTGCTCCATGGGGAAATACTTCTTTCACTATGTAAGGACCTGTCCATCTCGATCTTAACTTCCCTGGGAATAAATGTAAACGAGAATTGTATAGCCACACTTTCTGATCTGGCTCAAACACTTTTCTGACAATATGCTTATCGTGAAATGCTTTTGTGCAAGCTTTATATAATTTGGCATTCTCATATGCATCATTCCTGAGTTCCTCTAATTCTGAGAGCTGCAGTGCTCTCTCTTTGCCAGCCTGGCTGAGGTCAAAATTCAATTTCTTGATAGCCCAGTACGCTCTATGCTCTAGCTCGACAGGAAGATGGCATGCTTTCCCGAATACAAGGCGATACGGGGACATGCCAATGGGAGTCTTAAATGCAGTTCTATATGCCCAAAGTGCATCATCTAAGCGCTGGGACCAATCCTTGCGGTCCGGACGAACTGTCTTTTCTAAAATTCGCTTAATCTCCCTATTGGACACTTCAACCTGTCCACTAGTCTGCGGATGATATGGAGTGGTGAATCTATGATTGACAGAATATCTTCTCAACAGAGAAGCTATCTGTGTATTCCTAAAATGCTTGCCACCATCGCTAATCATCGCACGTGGCACCCCAAAACGACTGAAAATGTTGTGCTTAATGAACTTAAGCACTACTCTATGATCATTGGTCTTGGTTGCCACAACCTCGACCCATTTGGACACATAATCAACCGCCACCAGAATGTATAAATTTCCGAATGAAGGCGGAAATGGTCCCATGAAATCAATGCCCCAAACATAAAAAATCTCGACTATCAAAATCGGAAGCAAGGGCATCATGTCCCTCTTGGACATGTTCCCAATCTGCTGACAACACAAGCATCGCCTACAGAACTCATGAGCATCCCTGTGGAGTGTAGGCCAATAAAATCCTGACTGCAAAACCTTTGCAGCCGTCTTCCTACTACTAAAATGCCCTCCACAAGCTAACGAATGGGAAAAATTCAAAATGGATTGATGCTCCTCCTCCGGAACACATCTCCTAATGATCTGATCTGCACAGTATTTGAACAACTCTGGTTCATCCCAATAATAGTGCTTCACCTGAGATAGGAATCTCTCACGCTCATTCTTGTTCCAATGCTCAGGTATCTGCCTCGAAACCAGATAGTTCACAATATCTGCAAACCAAGGTAACTGCGATGTACTGACTGACATGATCTGCTCGTCGGGGAAAGAATCACTGATCGGCCTCTGATCCTGCGTGGTCTCCACGATCAGTCTAGAAAGATGGTCTGCTACTACATTCTCGCTTCCCTTCTTATCTCGAATCTCGAGATCAAACTCCTGTAGTAGTAGGACCCAACGAATCAATCTCGGTTTGGTGTCTTTCTTATTCAACAAATATTTCAATGCAGAATGGTCAGAATAGACAACCACCTTCGAACCGAGTAAATAGGACCTAAATTTATCCAATGCAAAAATCACCGCAAGTAGTTCCTTCTCTATCGTAGTATAATTCATCTGGCATCAGACAGAGTTCTACTTGCATAGTAGATCACATATGGTTTCCTATCGATGCGTTGTCCTAAAATAGCCCCCATAGCGTAATCAGATATATCGCACATAATCTCAAATGGGAGAGTCCAATCTGGAGGTCTCAAAATAGGTGTAGTAATCAAGGCCTCTTTGAGAATCTCAAAGGCCTTCATACAATCCTCACCGAAAACAAAGGGCTGGTCTTTCTCCAATAACGTGCAAAGCGGTCGAGAGATTTTGCTGAAATCTTTTATGAACCGCCTGTAAAATCCCGCATGCCCTAAAAATGATCGAATCTGCCTCACAGAGGTGGGTGGAGTCAAACGAGAAATGGATTCCACCTTTGCTCTGTCAACCTCAATACCACGCTTGGACACAATGTGTCCTAGCACAATCCTCTCCTGGACCATAAAATGGCTCTTTTCCCAACTCAGGACGAGATTGGTCTCCGCACACCTACTCAGTACTCGAGCAAGTTTTTGGAGGCAATCTTCAAAAGAAGAGCCATACACTGAAAAGTCGTCCATAAAAACTTCCATCACATCATCAATCATGTCCGAGAAGATAGCAAGCATGCACCTCTGAAAAGTAGCCGGGGCATTACAGAGCCCAAAAGGCATACGTCTAAACGCGAAGGTGCCATAAGGACATATAAACGTGGTCTTCTCCTGGTCATCAGGATGGACAACTACCTGATTGTATCCTGAATATCCATCTAGAAAGCAGTAGTAGCTCTGTCCTGCGAGTCTCTCTAAGATCTGATCAATGAATGGCAATGGGAAATGATCTTTCCTAGTTGCCACATTCAGCTTCCTATAATCGATGCAGACACGCCATCCTGTAGTGGTCCTCATCAGAATTCTCTCACCCTTCTCATTCTCAACCATAGTGAGTCCTGACTTCTTCGGCACAACTTGAATCGGACTGACCCACTGGCTATCAGAAATAGGGTAAATGATTCCAGCATCCAACCACTTCACCACCTCTTTCTTCACCACTTCTTTCATGTTGGGATTTAGCCTTCTCTGCATATCCCTAAATGGCTTGACTTCCTCATTACAATGGATCCTATGCATGCAGAATGAAGGATCAATCCCCTTCAGATCAGCAACTCCCCAGCCAATCGCTGCCTTGTACTCTCGAAGAATAGTCAGCAATCTCTGTTCCTGCTCCTCAGTGAGCAAGGATGAGATGATCACAGGCAGAGTCTCATCATCTCTGAGATATGCATACTTGAGTGAATCCGGTAAGGGTTTCAACTCAAGTTTCGGAGGCGACTCTATTGACGATTTGGCGGGGGTCTCTGCAAGTGGTGGAAGAGGCTCCCTGACAGCTCTCCAAGGTGGTCTCTCTGACGACACTCTAGACACGTCTACACTATCTACACAGCTATTCTTCTCTATATGATACAAATCTAAAGAATCCTCAGTGATGTACAACTCGGGCTGCTCCTCCACTAACTCCTGTGCAATGTCTACATGAAAGCAGTCCATGTCTCCTGCTGGTCCCATCGCGGCATTGAAAATATTGAGCTTTACCTTCCTATTGCCGAATGAGAGATCCATGGCTCCGGTCCTACAGTTGATGCAAGCATTGGCAGTCGCCAAGAATGGTCTGCCTAAAATAATCGGAGTCTGGTGCTGGCTGTCTACTCCTTCCATATCAAGAATAATGAAATCGACTGGAAAATAAAAGTCATCCACCTTAACTAGCACGTCCTCCAAGACACCTCTCGGTACCTTGATAGAACGATCTGCCAGCTGCAGTGTAATCGGAGTCGATCTCATCTCTCCTAGCCCGAAAGAATCAAAGAAATATCCGGGCAGAATGTTCACGCTTGCTCCAAGATCGAGCAATGCGCGTTCTATCCGGATGTTCCCTATAGTACAAGCAATGATAGGGGCTCCAGCGTCCTTGAGCTTTGGTGGTGTCTGATGCTGAAGTACTGAACTCACCTGCTCAGTCAGATGGACCCTGTTAGGAACTCGCTCTCTAGATTTACGCTTCTGCGTACATAGTTCCTTCAGGAATTTGGCATATGCCGACACCTGCTGAATAGCATCGAGCAAAGGTAGGTTGATCTGTACATGCTTGAAGATGTCAAGCATGTCCTGGATCTTCGCACCTTGCTTCCCTCTATAACCAGGAGACTCTAATGCTTTGGGATAGGGTGGTGGGGGAATATACTCTGCTGGCTCCTCCTCTTTGTGAGAAGGCTCACTCCTATCTTTCTTCTTCTTCTTCTCTGAGGATAAAGATGATAGATGGAGATGATGATTGAGCCGACGTAGGCGAAACAATGATCTCTTGCTCCTCTATCCTCTCTCTACTCTCTCGCTCTCTGCTCTCGACGTGATACTCACGTCCACTCCTCAAGGCCATAACTGATTTAGCCTGCTGCTGTGTCTCAGTATGAAATAGGCCTCCAGTCATCTGGTCCTTACCCTTCGGGTTCATGACAGCCTGACTCGGCAATGTACCCTCGGGTCTCCTACTAATAGCCTCAGCTAACTGTCCCATTTGCGACTCTAACTTCGCAATGGACTGCGTATGCGAGCTAAAATCTGGCTACACTTCTCGAAGGCGTTCTGATTAGAGGTTTTCACCTCTTGAAATGCCTGGAGAAGTGTCTCCTCAAAAGATGTCTGCGGGGCAGACTCCTGCTGAATCGGGGGAGTAACAGAAGAAGAAGACTGAGCATAGTTCGGTCTTTGAAATGACTGAGTAAAAGATGGTTGTCGAACTGGCTGAGAGGATGTAGGCATCTGCATGGAAGACTGTGGATTCTTCCATGAAAAATTGGGATGGTTACGCCAACCCGGATTGTATGTCGATGAAAATGGGTTATTCGGCGGTCTGACGTAACCCTGAGCTGCCTGAACTTGTTCTTGAACAAATTCAGGGTACTGAGCTGCCGAAGGGCATTCAGTGATCTCGTGTGCCGGACTGGCACAAAGAGTACACACCTGTTGTGTAGTGGATGGTCCTGAGAGAAGCTGGTCCAGCTTCTGAGCAATCATGTCTACCTTGCACTGTAGTGCAGTAGATGGACCAACTTCAAGAACACCAGCTTTCTTCTAAATGCTGGGTGTGGCTCTATCAGAATGAGAGCTCGAAGCATGGTGGAGTGAATTCTCGGCCAATGTATCAAATAGCCTCCATGCTTCGTCCTCGCTCTTCAACATGAATGTCCCTCCACATGAAGAGTCGATCATCTGACGATTCTTGTCAGACAATCCATCATAGAAGCTCTGCACCAGTTGCCATTTTGGCACCTGATGATGGGGACATTTCCTGAGGAGATCCTTCATTCTCTCCCAGGTCTCATGAAAGCGCTCACCATCTAGCTCTGAAAAGCTAGTGATGGCTCTACGATATTGGTTCGTGCGACCAATGGGAAAGTATTTCCGAAGAAACTCCTGTTGCAACTGATCCCAGGACTCTATTTCTACAGAATCTAAGGACTTTAGCCAATACTTGGCTTTGTCCTTCAATGAAAAGGGGAATAGAGTCAACCTCAACGCATCATCATCGAAATTCTGTATCTTAACAGTAGAACAAATTTCGAGGAATTCATCTTAGTGTCGGTAGGGATCCTCATGACTAAGGCCATAAAAGGATGGAAGCATTTGAATAATGCTGGCCTTAATCTCAAAATGTGGCGCTCCTACATCGGGTCTTCGAATGCAGGATGCCTGAACATAGTCTGTGGGAATGAAGTATTCCCGCAGAGGGCGTGAAAGAACTGAGGGTGGAGGTGGAGGATCCATGTCAGCCATTGTTGCCGAACTTCGATGAGAATGTAAAATTCTCTCTGGGTTGTCAACAAATGGGTGTAATGGGGTTCCTAGACCTCGTCGACCTTGCATACACTGGTGCTAAGACCAGATGTAAGCAAACGACCTAACTAAAAAATAAACTAACACAGATACTAAAATGTAAATAAACAAATAACAGTAGCTAAAAACAAACAGATATGCTATATAGCTATGTCAGAATTCTATACTAAATGATTAAGTAACAAAGTAAACTATTCTAAAATGCTAAAACAAATAAATACAGGAAATCACAAACTATGTTTTTCTAAAACCCACCTGTCTAATCGCTCCTTGCAGAATGATAATTAAGTGAATCCTAAAAAGAACAATATGTGAATCCTATATTTACTAACTATGTTAATCCTATATTCACTTACTAATCCTACTAACTAAAAAGAAAACAACTAATTCACTAAAACAAATTAATAAATTAAACTCTAAGAAATAAAGTAATTAATTCGCCGTTCCCCGGCAACGGCGCCAAAATTTGGTTGATATTTTGAGATGCTCTTTTTAAAACAATTATTTTCAATAAAACTTTGGAAAATCGTCAACCAAAGATATAAAAACCGACTTTCCACGAAGTGGTAAGTGCGGGTCGAATCCTCAGGGAACAGGAATTACTCAGAATATTTCTTCAAAAATTTAATTTATTAATTACTAATAACAATCTACAATTGCAAAGCTAATACAACTACAATTGATCACTAAAATAAAAATGGAAAAGCAAATAAGTCTTCTGTTCCACGCCAAGGGTGTTTTCGTCTTTTTGCCAATTATGCACTCTTTGCACTCAGACAATAACCCTGGGAAAATGATTATGCTTCTCAACCTAAAAACAAAGGAAAATGCAGAGTTAGTAATTTATTATAATAATGCAAGTTAAAAATGCAACTAAACCTAATTTTCAAGCAATTATCAAAATAATTCCTAATTACACTAAAACAATTAATTAAAATATTAAACTAATTCAAAAATCAACTAATTCAATTCTAACAATGCTGTATGATGAAGATGCAGCACCTAATATGCAGAAAATACCAAAAACAGTACGAAAATAATGAAACTAAGGAAATTACCAATATGCCCCTAACTTGTGTAAAATAGATTTCTGATAACCTGTCGGAAAACCACTTTTTGAGAGAGCAAATGAGGTCCGATTTTCCCAAAATTTGTTCTGTTCTACACTTGACAGATTAAAGAATCTGACAGTTTTTACAAAATGAAAAAACGATATCTGGAACTCCAGATATAAGCATTTCAAAACTGGGATAATTCAGGATATTGCAGGTCCTGAAATTTTCAAATCCGAAAAAGCAGTTTTTGCAAAATGCTTAAAAATCAGACCAAACTAACTCGGATCGAGCTGAAATTTGGTATGAAGTTAGCTAACATTCCAACAAAGTAAATAGAAAAAGAATTTTCTAAAAACGCAGAATTTTTGCACATGAAATGACGACAGTGCGATAGGGCAAAAATCAGATTTTTCTTTGAATGCACTATTCACTTTATAAATCTATTTAAACACTAAATAATGCAATTTCAACCTAATCCAACCTAAATGGTACTGAATAACAATGTGTATACTGATGTTAAATCCAATGATGCTAAATGAAATATAAACGAAATATGATATGCACTTTATGATTAAAATTAAATGAACTAATCATGCGAATGCAACTAATGTACTTAAAAATGCACTTAACTATATGAATGAATGAATGCAGTTAATACAAGCTAAATGCAACTTAACTAATTGAATAACTATCAAAAACAATACAAGTATCAAACACACATTAAGCACGCAATATCAACTCTACTAAATCGACTAAATGAAAACATACCCTAGCTTATACTGAAGTTAATCTAGCTTAAAAATAAATGTACTCAATCACTACATACTAAAGAGTGGAGGATGTAAGATAGAACTAGACTCACGCCACACTTGGCTAGAGTGACCGGGTTCACTAGGTGGGATCGGTTTGACTCAACTAAGCTTAGATCGGGTTGGCTAGGCTCGACTCGGGTTACGTCTTGAATTGGCTAATTGGGTCAACTAAAATGACTAAGTTTGACTAAGATTAGATTCAGTTGACTCAATTAGGTTCGGTTGACTCAACTAGGTTTTGAATGAGCTAACTGGGTTCGATTTTGACTAGGCTAGGCTCGGTTTGACTCAACTAACTACAATAATAAAAATCTAATTAATGCTAAATCCTAGTGGACGGTTAGAGGAATAGGCAGTAATAAATATTCAATGATAATTTTGGAAAAGTTGAGAAACCCCAAAAATCGTCCAACTAAATTGGGAGTTACAATCCTTAAATAGTTTTAAATCTAATTTGGAAACTTGGAACAGTAAAATCACCCAATCCAATTATACACACTCTCCTTAATGGCATTAAAACTCACTTTGGAAAAGGGAAACGTCCAGCCTAGATAACCACACGTTTTTGGCTTTCCAAACAAGAATTAATAGCCATTATTTCTTTCTTGAAACCGTAGCACCCACTTTGGAAATCTAATTAATCTTCAAAATCACTTTCCAAAGCCCAATTCGTAACTCCCTTCTAATAGGCAATCAATAGTTACTCCTTTCTTTAAATGCCACACACGAATTTTGAAGAGTCAAATCTTTCCAAAAAAAAATATTTCCAAACTTCAATTCCTTAATTGCACACCTTCTCAAAACTCGTCCACCCTAAATAAAGTCATCCTAAACTAAGTATTTTAAAACCTACCTAGGGTAGTGAAAAGATCTAAATGAAAAAAAACACGATTTCCTAAAATGAGTAAATGGACTATACCTAATTTAAGACTCACCTAAATGCAATCCTAAAAAAACCGTCTAGAGCACTAACTCCTAATGCATTGAATAAAGACAACCTAATTAATTCTACCTAAAATAGCCTAGAGCTCAATGGGAGCTCTAATGGCTGCCGCCCCTCCTTGGGGAAGAAGAAGACCTAAAAACGATAAAATCAAAATTGAATAACTAAACTAAAAGGATAATGAACATGATGAAACTAATTTAACCCAGAATTATACTAACTAATTCAACTGGTTAAAACACAAATAATTTATCTATTATGCTGGAAATCCTAAAATACCGAAAACAACAAATTAACTAAACACTATTCTAGTGAATAAAACATAAAAAAAAATCAAACAACTAAATCTATTTCTAAAGCAAGAACTAAACTAACACAATTTGAAGAATTAGAATGACACGAATTTATGATATAATAAACTATGAAAGACCTTCCAGCTAACTGGACACTGCTATAAAACAAAAAGAAACAATAAAACTCGATTTTTGTATTTTTCTCAATATGAATAAAACACCTAAAACATTAAAACACCAAAACGAGATTTAGGACTACCCTAATACAATGAATTTGACTCACTCACGCAACTTTACGAGACTCTCAACTGCTACACAAAAAGTAAACCACACAAATGACACGAGAGAATCACATACACTTACACGAGTTCAAACATTCATTCATGATTTTAATAAAAACTTCTCCTGCGACACATAAGAAATCCACTTCCCCTAAAACGAGATGAAAGGACACTGGAAATACTGGAAGAAAATCAGATCACACAGTCCCAACACAGAAAATAATGACAGACCCTATACGTATTACAATCCAAAGATCGGCTATACTTAATCTAGCCGCTTCTTACTTTCTTTTTAAGCAAAACGATGCACAATCAGACCCAACGACTAGGATGAATCAAAAATGAAATTTTTTTTATTGGATTTTCTGTAAAAAGATACAACAAAACACGCTGGAAACAAAAACCCAAATCGGCTAGAAGAACCTCTAGCCGATTTACACGTTTTTAGATGAAACCGATAGAAAAATACAAATCGAATACACAATCAATGAAAGAAAACCTAATCTAACGTGCTGGTCTGTGCACGCATGCTATTCTAAGGTTGAAATAAAAAGAAAAACAAGAAACACCCAGAAATAATAACAGAAAACCAAACACACGAATTAGGCTTTAACTAGAAGAGAAGGAAGAAGAAGACCTACCTTTTGGAAGATCCGACGACCGGGGGGATGAAGAAGAGCGGACCGTGGCTGGAGCTGGACGACCTCTACAGTTCGAGGATGCTGTACTTCACCAAAAATGGCACCTATTGCAACTGCTACACGTTGGAGATCCACCGACGATGGAGTGTGGGCCGATTCTCGATCGAAGGGTGTAGAAAGCCGGATGGAGGTAGGGCCGGCTCACCTTGGTGGTGTGTTGCGCACTCCCGCCCAAGGTTAATGGTCTCCACCTCTGCTACACTTGCAAAAGTACAAAAAAAAGGTGAAAAGACAGCAAGGAACAAGAAAGAAATGAAAAGCAACAAAAGAAAACTCGAAAATATGCTTGAAAATCAAGCATAGGTCGATCTTCAATGGCCAACACGTGGGGGAGATGGAGAGGAAGGAGCTGCTGCTGTAGAGTCACTGTAGGGGGCGTCCAAACACAGCCAAAGACGCCTAGGGTTTGCTGGAAACTATAATTTATACTTTTGATAGTTTTCAGAAACAAGATTATAAAAAAATTATTTTACTAGGCGCCACTTTCTGAGGGGTTTTCTGCAAAACTTTTTGAATGGGTATGGATATGTGTGTGGGTTGGATTTTGGGCTTTTTAAGAATTGATCCAAGGTCCAATTGACCTAATTGGGTCGGATATGGATCCGATCCACCTCGAAATCCGTGCCCAAACACTGAAATAGCCATAACTCTCTCATTTTAACTCCGATTTTTTTGAAATTCGAACCATAGCCCCTTACTATCAAAACACATCTAAACATGGGTTTAAAACCTTAAACTTGATACAAAATGCATGAAAAACGTGTTTACATGATGTGCATTTCATGCATCATCATCTCTCAACAGAGAAGGGAAAACACCCTCTTCCTCAGAGGTCTACTTCTCTCAACAGAGAAGGAAAACACCCTCTTTCACAGAGGTCTACTTCTCTTAACAGAGAAGGGATACAATAAAAAATCAGAAATTTACAACACTTTCCTATAGAACTTTCAGAATGATATGCAAAGTATGAATGCACGTATGAAGATTCTCAGAATGATCTTTTTCTTTTCTTACACACTCTTGTATTTTTCTGAAAGCTTTTCTTGACTTTTTCTCTTTCTTTTTCTAAGCTCTTTTCTCAGAGTGTAGAGCAGGATTTTTTCTCGTTGAAAGCTTGCTTGTCTATTCACACTGTTGTGTTTGTATATATATAGTCTTTAGAAAACTAGTCGTCTTTTTTAAATGATTGTCCTTTTGGGACATGAGAAGTCAGGTCATTTCAAAAACAACTTAGTGTGAAAAAGATAAGTGTACTATATTGCTTTTTCAAAAAGTCTTTTTTCCATACGAAGCATTTTTGGAGTACACTATTCGTTGGTGTATTTTAAATGAGTTTATTCTTTGTATTAGGTCTTTTCTCATAATAAATGTTCTGTAGTATTTTTGAACGTTGAAGTGTAGTTTATCATGTAGTTTTGTCTTTACTCAATTTAATGGTTTGTAGTACATTGAACGTTGGAATATATTCTATCATGTAATTTTGTCTTTACTCAATTTAATGAATATTAGTATATTGATATTTTTCTTACAAGTTGTCACTTATAATAAATGTATGTAAGTGTGATAAATGTTTGTTGAGTACATTATTTATAAATGGTCATTTCTTAAAAGCTTTTTGGAATAGCATTTAATGTTTACAGAAGGAATGGTGACTTTAAGTAAGTCGACATTCTTGAGTGTGGGTTTTATTTATAAATAAATAGTCATTTCTCAAATGCTTTTTGAGGTGGCATTTAATGCTTACAGAAAGAATGATGACTTTAAGTAAGTCGACATTCTTGAGTGTGGGTTTTATTTATAAATAAATAAAGTCTTTTTCAAACACAATTATCTTGTATATAAAATAATATTTGTTTTCTCAAATTGTCAATTCAAGATGAATGGTTGTGAAGTACACTAAATGCTTGAGTAATACTTATATTACAAATAGTCATTTCTCAAATAAATGTTTGTGTATTATCTTTTCATAATTTATCTTTTCTTATATAAATGTTTATGTATTATGAACCAAAATTTCTTACGTAAATATTTGTGTATTATGAACTAATGCATTTTGTCTTTTCTTACATAAATGCTTATGTATTATGAACCAATACATCTTTTCACATTTTGTCTTTTCTTACATAAATGCTTATGTATTATGAACCAAAATTTCTTACGTAAACGGTTGTGTATTATAAATTAATTCATTTTGTCTTTTTCTTTCATATTTGAAATCATTAGCTTTTATATCTTTTCAAGTTGTCTTTTTCATAAATGCATGTTAGAAGGTACAATTAATGCTTTTGAAATCATGAGCTATTATATCTTGTCAAAATGTCTTTTTCATAAATGCTTGTAAGAAAGTACAATTAATGCTTTTGAAATCATGAGCTATTATATCTTGTCAAAATGTCTTTTTCATAAATGCTTGTAGGAAGTACAATGATTTTTTTCAAAAAGGTGTTTTTGAAATGCTACAATATACATAACGTATCCTTTTATGAAAGCTTAACTTTTTGTAAATAAATGGCTTGTATGATTTCAAAGCATATAGTCTAATATGAAATATGCATGCTTCTGAAGGTTCTGTTACATATGACTCTAAAGAAGAAAAAAATCTTCATCTTGAGGTAGCCGATCTTCTTGGATAATCTTTATGAATGTATGGCCCATCAAGCTTTTTCTTCAAAGTAGTATGATTGCATCAAATAGTTGCACTTGATCAAGTTGTCTTCACTCTTCTTAACTGAAATAACCTTGCATCAAATACTCGTTAAATACATAGCACATCATATTCAGTCATAATATAACATATTCAGTTTCACATATAAAAGCATATCATATTTATCATATCTCATGAAGGCATATCATGTATTTATCATGTATCATATATATGCATCATGAAAGCATATCATATTTATCATGTATCATCAAAACATAGTTTCTCAACATTCTCCCCTTTTTGATGATGACAATATATGCTCCCTCTGACAATAAGCCATATATATTATGATGATTTAAATATGATATCATAAATAAAACAATCATAGAAATAGTAATCATAAAAAAACACCAGAATTAACATAAAAAAGTTTGTGTATACTTCATGTGTATGAGATAAAGTGTTAAACGTTTTTCTCCTACATAGGAGAGGTAAGTTTTCTCTCCCCCTTTGTCATTGACAAAAAGGAGGGATCAGAGTCGAAGAGTTAATATTATAGACTAGGTTGAAGCAAGTTGAGAGTTGAAGACAACAAGTCAAGAAATGGATTTCAAAAAATACATGGGGCGATCCATTGTTTTGAGACAGAGTAAAGAAGAAAGTGAGCTCAATTCATGTGAGAGAAATGAATAGAGATGAAGTCAAGCTGAAAAGACATAATGAGAAATTTTAAGTTGGGCGTATGAAGAGAGTGAAGACAGACATGGATTTTCAAATAAGACATGGATAGAGAAGAGGACAAAAATAATTAATGAGTGATAAGAGATGAAAGAGATAAAGAAATGTCATGATTGCTTATTTAATATATAAATAGTTTTTATGGATAGACATGAAAGGAAATAGGTCATAGGGTGATCATGTGATGTGTACTTTGAAAGATATGACATTTTTGAAAGAAAAGAATGACTTAAAAAATGTTTCATGATTAATGTGTTTTCATATTTGTAATTTTTATGAGTATACGTAAATATGAGGACACACTTGGACTTTGAATAGTGGTAAGAGAGATGATGAGACAAAAAGAGAAAGAGTCAAAAATATATTCGAAAAGAATAAGAATTGATAAATGATAAAAAAAAATAAGAATAGACATGGAGGAGTCGGATTCAAAAATCTATAATAAAAAAAATGTATTTGAGAGATGAAATGAGGAGACAAAAGATATTCATGAGTGAAGAGTAATAATTGCTTATATAAGAAGTATTTTTATGAATATGCGTGGAAGGAGTAAGAGTAGACATAAAGAAAAGTGAGATGACATATATGGATTTTCGAGTAGGATAGGAATAAAAAAACAAGAAAAAAATTCATGATTGATATGAGATGAAAGACATAAAATAAAGTTATGATTGACATGAATTAATGTTTATTTGATAAACATATTTTTAAAGAAACTCTATTGGAGAAAGTTCATAGTTTTTAGAGAATAAAGTTAAGTTTTAAACTAGTAAAGGAGTCAAAATCACGGATTGAAAAGAATGGAGGCTCAATTCGTATGAGAGAGAGAGAGAAGGATGGTACTAAAGGTACTAATGAAATAAACAAAAAAATGAAGGACATGTTTTTCGAATAATTTTTCATAAAAGGGTGAAGGATGAAAGGACGATAATAGATTGTACTTAGGATATGAAAACTTGATTTTGAAAAAGGTGGTGAAGAAAATAAGAAGGATAAACACTCGATTTATTTACCATAAAGTTTAGTGAAGTGTCTTAATAGGAGGAAAGGAAGTCATGAAAAGGGATATATCACTTGAAAAAATAACATAAGTGAGGAACACAATATCATGTTGAATCTCGGATAGCTTATCGTAAGAGAGGTTTTCACAAGAAGACAAAAGTGATAAAAGGTGTTATGAGATGAGTGATGTGAACAGAGTCATGATAGCTTTACTTAATATTAATTTTTCTTATGGATATGAGTGAAAAGGAAATAGGACAAGGAGTTATTATTGATGTGTACTTGAAAGATGACAAGTTGAAAGACATAAAGAATGTGTCATGATGAATGTGTTTTTATGAGTGTTTAGAGTATACGTGAATATAGTTTGACTTTGAATAGTGAAAAAAATACATATAAAAAAAAACATTGATAAGAAGAAAAACAAGATTTTAATATAACTCATAAGAAGTTTTAGTCTTAATAAATGTGATTAATTATAAGTCACTTAGTTTGCATATTCCTAATTCTCTTCTAATTCGTGTAAAGTCTTCATGTTTCAAAGGTTTAGTGAAGATGTCTGCTAATTGTTGATTAGTGGGTATGAATTCGAGTTTAATTATGTTGTTTAAGACTTGTTCTCTTACAAAGTGGTGTCTAATTTAAATGTGTTTAGTTTGAGAGTGTAAAATAGAAAAGTTTTAAGTCTCGTACCACGCACGAGGTGCTTGTTTTAATCCATATAAAGCACGTTTTAGTTTAAAAACATGATCAGGAAATTGTTCATTTTCAAAACCTGGAGGTTGTTTTACATAAAACTTGTTCATTTATAAAACCATTTAGAAAAGCACTTTTAACATTCATTTGATATAGTTTAAAATCCATATAGCTTGCATATGCTAAAAACATTCTTATAGATTCAAGTCTAGCAACAAGAGCAAATGTTTTATCAAAGTCAATACCTTCCTTCTGATTGTATCCTTGAGCCACTAGCCTTGCCTTGTTTCTTACAACATTACCTGATTCATCCACCTTATTTCTGAAGATCCATCTTGTCCCAATGATTTGATAATCTTTTGGTTTTGGTACAAGATCCCACACATCATTTCTTTGGAACTGGTTAAGTTCTTCAGTCATTGCTAGCATCCAAAACTCATCTATGATGGCTTCATCAATCTTTCTAGCTTCAAGTTGAGAAATGAAGGCCATATTTGCAATATGTTCCAATTGAGCTCTTGTTTGAACCCCCTTGGTCAGGTCTCCCAAAATCTGCTTTTGAGGATGATCTCTGGTTTCAACAAATGTTCTTTGATGATCATCTTCATTAGATTTAGCTGTGTTATCTAGGAACAAATCTGTACTTTCAATATCATCATCGTTAGTTTGCTTAAGAACAGATTGATCAATAGATTCACAAAAACTGACATGCATAGATTATTCAATAGTATATGAACTCTTATTAAAAACTCTATATGCTTTACTATGACTTGAATATCCTAATAATATGCCTTCAACAGATTTAGCATCAAATTTATCCAGGCTATCTTTTGTGTTAAGGATAAAGCACTTACATCCAAAGACTTTAAAATAGTCTTTTCTTGGAGTTCTGTCATAGAATAATTCATAGGGAGTTTTATTTAATAAGGGTCTGATAAGAACTCTATTTGTTATATAGCATGCAGTATTAACAACTTTTGCCCAAAAAGATTTAGCAAGATTATTATGTTGGAGCATAGTTCTAGCAGATTCCTGTAGGGTTCTATTCTTCCTTTCTACTACACCATTTTGAGGTGCAGCTCTAGGAAAGGCAAAGTTATGAGAAATACCATGCAAGTTAAAAAATTTACAAACAGTTCATTATCAAATTCTCCTCCATGGTCACTACGAATTTTGATAATAGTGGAAGATTTTTCATTTTGTAACTTTTTACATAAAATTTCAAATTCACAAAATGTATCACTTTTGTTTTTCAAAAATATTACCCAAGTAAATCTTGAGTAATCATCTACAGTGACAAAAGCATATTTATTATGATTAAGACTAGCTACCCTAGAAGGACAAAAAAGATCCAGGTGGAGAAGCTCTAAAGGTCTTTTACTTGAAACAACATTTTTTGATTTGAAAGATGATTTTGACAATTTTCCTAATTTACATGCATCACAAAAATAGTCTCTTTTAAATGGTATTTTAGGTAACCCACGAACCAAGTTATTTTTAGCCATTTTAGAGATATATTTAAAGTTAACATGTCCCATTCTCATATGCCATAAATTTTGAGAGTCATTATTTACTTATGAGACAATGTTCAGTAATATTATCTAAGTATAATTCATATACATTATTTTTCTTTATACTTTTTAAAACAATATTTTCGTTTGTGTCCACTATGAGGCATGCATCATGTTTAAAACTGACATTATATCCTATGTCACACATTTGACTGATGCTTAAGAGATTGTGTTTTAAACCTTTAACAAGGAGAACGTCTTTGATAAGAGGTTTATCGATATTACCAATATTGCCAATACCAATTATCAAACCTTTGTTGTTATCTCCAAAGGTGACGGTTCCTCCTTCTTTATGATGAAGAACAGCAAAAAGATCTGGATGTTCTGTCATATGTTTTGAACATCCACTGTCTGATATCCATCTGTTCTTCTTTTTCAATGCCTACAATAGATCAAGTAGAAACTCTTTTTGGTACCTGATCGGGTCCTTTTTTGTTAGATTTTGGAACCCATATCCACTTTGATTTGGGTTTATCTATAATCTTAGAGGAGTGCATGGAATTGAAATTATAATACTCCTGCTTAGGTTCAATAGAACCTTTGACAAAAGTGGTATTTTGATTCGTACAAGAAGGTTTACTATAATGAGAGTTACTAATACCATTCTTGTAAAAAGAGAATTTTTGAGAGGAAAGAAGTTTGTCCAGGTTCTCTTTTCCTTTGGTAAACTTGAAAACCGTTTTCATAAGGTTTTCAGTTTTACTTTTTAATTCTGAAATTTCTACGTGAAGATTTTTAGTCTTGAAGCTAGTAGAAGTGATTTCAGAAGTGAGCATAAAATTTTTCTTTTTCAACGCAGAATTTTCAATACTGAGTTTTTCATTTTTCTGGGAAAGCTCTAAATTCTCGGATTTTAAAACTTTGTTTTTGAGAATTATTTTTCTGGATTCTTCAAAAAGTTCTTGAAAAGCATTTTGAAGTTCTTTAAAAGAAAAGTCAGAAGTTTCACTTACAGAGCTTTCTTCTACCATGAAGCACATGTTTGCAGTTTCAGCTTCATCATCACTTGACTCTTCACTGGTGGATGGTTCTGAATCATCCCATTGAGCATGTAGAGCCTTTTTCTTGAAAAAACTCTTCTTTGGTTCCTCGATTTTGGATTTTCTTTTTAGGAGAGGACAGTCACGTCTTACGTGAGCTGGCTTGTTGCATTGATAGCACATAGTCTCTTCTTTTTTATCTTGCTTTTCTTTGAGCTTTTTGGAAAACCTTCCTTTCTCATGAAGCATTGGAATCTTTGGGTAAGAAGAGCATTTTCAGAATCTTTTTCTGAATCATCATCCTATGAAAGAGTTGGGAAGGCAAGATTTTTCTGTGTAGGTTGTTCTTCTTCCCTTCTTTCCTTCATATAAACTTCATAGGCCATGAGATTGCCTATTAAGTCATCTAGAGTAAGCTTGGAAAGATCTTGGGCTTCTTCAATAGCTGTAGTCTTTTTCTCCCAGTCAGTTGTGAGAGATCTCAAGATCTTTTTTACCTTATCAGTCTGGGAATGAGTTTCTCCCAGAGATTTAAAATCATTGGTGATATTGGTGAATCTAGTGAACATTTCAGTAATGGTTTCATCTTTGATCATCTTGAAAAGTTTGTATTTTCGAATCAATGATGAGATCTTAGCTTCTTTTACTCTGTTTGTTCCCTCATGAATAACTTCCAGAGAATGCCAAATATCATGAGCAGAATCACAGATGGATATTCTGTTAAATTCATTTTGGTCTATGGCACAGTATAAAGCATTCATGGCTTTTGCATTTAAGTTTGCCATTTTTCTTTCTTCATCAGTCCATGAAGAGTAGTCTGATGTAGGAGAAGAATATGGATATTCTACGATATTCCATACAGCAAAATCTACAGACTTGAGAAATATGATCATTCTACATTTCCAGTAGCCATAGTTAGTGCCATTAAAAAAAGGAGGGCGAGATGAGTGTTGACCTTCGATATCACGAGCATAAGAGGTTGATGCCATTTTTGTGCTGGAAGACTTGTTATGTCAAAACCAGCAGAACCTGCTCTGATACCAAATGAAATTCCACTAGAGGGGGGGTGAATAGTGAAATATGATGCAGATCGATAAAATAAAAAATAAGGCAATAAGGCACAACACAATAAACACAGGATTTATACTGGTTCGGTCGAGTTACTGACCTACATCCAGTCCCCAAGTAAAACACTTGAGCCTTCCACTATAACATCTGAGTCACCGGATAAATAGTACAACACCCTCTTCCTCAGAGGTCTACTTCTCTCAACAGAGAAGGGAAATACCCTCTTCCTTAGAGGTCTACTTCTCTCAACAGAGAAGGGAAACACCCTCTTCCTCAGAGGTCTACTTCTCTCAACAGAGAAGGGAAAACACCCTCTTCCTCAGAGGTCTACTTCTCTCAACAGAGAAGGAAAACACCCTCTTTCACAGAGGTCTACTTCTCTCAACAGAGAAGGGATACAATCAGAAATCAGAAAGTTACAACACTTTCCTATAGAACCTTCAGAATGATATGCAAAGTATGAATGCACGTATGAAGATTCTCAGAATGATCTTTTTCTTTTCTTACATACTCTTGTATTTTTCTGAGAGCTTTTCTTGACTTTTTCTCTTTCTTTTTCTCTTTCTTTTTCTAAGCTCTTTTCTCAGAGTGTCGAGCATGATTTTTTCTCGTTGAAAGCTTGCTTGTCTATTCACACTGTTGTGTTTGTATATATATAGTCTTTAGAAAACTAGTCGTTGTCTTTTTTAAATGATTGTCCTTTTGGGACATGAGAAGTCAGGTCATTTCAGAAACAACTTAGTGTGAAAAAGATAAGTGTACTATATTGTTTTTTCAAAAAGTCTTCTTTCCATACGAAGCATTTTTGGAGTACACTATTCATTGGTGTATTTTAAATGAGTTTATTCTTTGTATTAGGTCTTTTCTCATAATAAATGTTCTGTAGTATTTTTGAACGTTGAAGTGTAGTTTATCATGTAGTTTTGTCTTTACTCAATTTAATGGTTTGTAGTACATTGAACGTTGGAATATATTCTATAATGTAATTTTGTCTTTACTCAATTTAATGAATATTAGTATATTGATATTTTTCTTACAAGTTGTCACTTATAATAAATGTATGTAAGTGTGATAAATGTTTGTTGAGTACATTATTTATAAATGGTCATTTCTTAAAAGTTTTTTGGAATAGCATTTAATGTTTACAGAAGGAATGGTGACTTTAAGTAAGTCGACATTCTTAAGTGTGGGTTTTATTTATAAATAAATAGTCATTTCTCAAATGCTTTTTGAGGTGGCATTTAATGCTTACAGAAAGAATGATGACTTTAAGTAAGTCGACATTCTTGAGTGTGGGTTTTATTTATAAATAAATAAAGTCTTTTTCAAACACAATTGTCTTGTATATAAAATAATATTTGTTTTCTCAAATTGTCAATTCAAGATGAATGGTTGTGAAGTACACTAAACGCTTGAGTAATACTTATATTACAAATAGTCATTTCTCAAATAAATGTTTGTGTATTATCTTTTCATAATTTATCTTTTCTTATCTAAATGTTTATGTATTATGAACCAAAATTTCTTACGTAAATATTTGTGTATTATGAACTAATGCATTTTGTATTTTCTTACATAAATGCTTATGTATTATGAACCAATACATCTTTTCACATTTTGTCTTTTCTTACATAAATGCTTATGTATTATGAACCAAAATTTCTTACGTAAATGTTTGTGTATTATGAATTAATTCATTTTGTCTTTTTCTTTCATATTTGAAATCATTAGCTTTTATATCTTTTCAAGTTGTCTTTTTCATAAATGCATGTTAGAAGGTACAATTAATGCTTTTGAAATCATGAGCTATTATATCTTGCAAAATGTCTTTTTCATAAATGCTTGTAAGAAAGTACAATTAATGCTTTTGAAATCATGAGCTATTATATCTTGTCAAAATGTCTTTTTCATAAATGCTTGTAGGAAGTACAATGATTTGTTTCAAAAAGGTGTTTTTGAAATGCTACAATATACATAACGTATCTTTTTATGAAAGCTTAACTTTTTGTAAATAAATGGCTTGTATGATTTCAAAGCATATAGTCTAATATGAAATATGCATGCTTCTGAAGGTTCTGTTACATATGACTCTAAAGAAGAAAAAAATCTTCATCTTGAGGTAGCCGATCTTCTTGGATAATCTTTATGAATGTATGGCCCATCAAGCTTTTTCTTCAAAGTAGTATGATTGCATCAAATAGTTGCACTTGATCAAGTTGTCTTCACTCTTCTTAAGTGAAATAACCTTGCATCAAATACTCGTTAAATACATAGCACATCATATTCAGTTATAATATAACATATTCAGTTTCACATATAAAAGCATATCATATTTATCATATCTCATGAAGGCATATCATGTATTTATCATGTATCATATATATGCATCATGAAAGCATATCATATTTATCATGTATCATCAAAACATAGTGCCCCTAGGGCACGAAAACCAAAAATATCTTTAGTGCCCCTAAGGGACTCGCACACAGCGCGCACACCTGCATGGCAGGAGAGGGACCCAACAACAACTGATCTAATTTCTGAGACAGTTGGTCTACCTTGTTGCTCAACTCAAGGTTCATCCCTAACTCGAAAATACCTGCCTTCTTAATGCTATCCTGTGCAGGTGCAGCCCTATCGAACCGTGAGGCTGTCGCATGGTGCATCGAATTCTTGCTCAATGTCTCAAAAAGCGACAACGCTTCATCCTCACTTTTGAGCATAAATGTGCCCCCACACACAACATCGATCATCTGACGATTCTTCTTAGTAAGACCGTCATAGAAATATTGCACCAGTTGCCAGCGAGGCACCTGGTGGTGGGGACACTTGCGGAGAAGATCTTTCAATCTCTCCCAAGACTCATGAAATTGTTCTCCCTCAATTTGGGAAAAACTGGTTATCGCTTTACGAAACTGGTTCGTCTTACCAATTGGGAAATATTTCTTTAAAAATTCTCTTTGCATATGTTCCCAAGTGGTAATTCGAACTGTATCTAATGATTTTAACCAACTCTTCACTTTGTCCTTCAGAGAGAAGAGGAACAGAGTCAACCTCATCGCGTCATCTCCAAAGTTGTTGATTCGCACTGTCGAGCAAATCTCTAGAAACTCGTCGAGATGACGATATGGGTCTTCATTGCTAAGGCCATAAAATGAATGTAGCATTTGTATCACACTAGCCTTTATCTCAAAATGATTTGCTCCTACATCAGGTCTTGTGATGCAGGAGGCAGGAGTGTAAGTATTGGGCATGAAATACTCCCTAAGAGGACGAGTAATCTGCTGATTCTCAGCCATGGTTGCAGATCTCTGGGCTCTCCTAATAAGGGACTCGGGGTCCTCAATCGGCTCTACCATCTCAGGGTCAAGCGAGCGTCGCCCTTGCATACACTTCAAAGTAGACCGATGTAGCACACGTCCTAATTTTGGATTTACCTAACTAACGCACTAAGCGGCCAAACCACGCAAACCACAAAGCGAGTAAACTAAAAACAACTAAACAAACACCATGCAGTTGCACACAACAAAGATTATGCAAAAGAAATATGAAATCTAAGTGTACGGTACCAATCGTACACAGTCACCTCTAAGGGGATCCTAGTAGGTAGGTTGTGCAGAAAAGTAAGCTCTTCTCTACGATATGCACATATGTGGTTCTAAACCTAAATGCAACAAACAGTAGGCAATAGAGTGAATACTAATATTACGTCGTTCCCTGGCAACGGCGCCAAAAATTTGATGTCTTTTTTTAAATCGTTGTAATTTTGAAAAGATTTTTATATGTAAAACATGTGAAAACCAGACATCAAATAATAAAAACCGGTTCTCACTAGTGGATGAGACTTGGTCGAACTCAGGGAACGGGAATATATTGTATTCAAACACACAAATCTAAACTATTCTTTATTGCCGAATTATTAAATGTAAAATGTACGAGAAAATTAAAAACAACTAACTATTACAACAAATGAATACCCTTCGCAGAGGACGTAAAAAGCGATATTTACAAACCCAATTAAATGCCTGAATTCTAAAATAAAAGAAAAAAACATCTTCTATTCTTGCACTTCCGTGTCACGTATGCGCTTCAGCTCCACTCCTGTGCTATCCTGCACAAATCAAACGAACACGAGCAGTACCAGAGATACTAATAGCGACTACACTAAGCAAAGTAAATGCAAAAATACTATGACTAAACAATTCACTAAGCAATTTTAAGAACTAATTTTAAAATCAAAAACTAGCTGACAACATTATCTTAACTAAGTGAAACTAATTTCTAATTAACTAATATGCAATTAAATGACTAATAGTTACTGAATCACACTAATGCTAACAATTACTTAAACTAATTACAACACACTTATCAGCTGACTTATCTATGTAACTAAGCAACTAACAAATCAATTAACAACTAACCTAACAACAACTACACTTTATAACATTTGATTAAAAACTTAGTTACATTTCAAATCATGCTAATTAGAATTCCAGACATTCATCAACTTGAAATCTAAAGATAATCAACAATAATTTCTACTTTCAATTTAATCCAATCTGTCAATAGCTCTTGCCGAAATTTAGATAATAATGAATAGTGATTTTCACTGATTTCCAGTAATGAACAGTGGAATGCCAACAATTTCCAGCAACATTCAGTGAAAGCACAATCCAGATCTTATGGACTTCACTGTAGCACAGTAAACATATAGTGTTCACCGGATATCAAATGTTCATTAACAATCAATGAAAGTATTGAGAAATTAATATGAATTAACAAGAATTACTAATCATTTTTTAATCTAAAACTCGATGGAATTTTCAATTCATAATAGAAATCCTCCACCAGAAACAACAACCGTGTAGAAATCTTCACACTGATTGTGAAATTTCTGGCTGACACAAGGGATTCCGATCAGCTATCCACTGCAAATCTAAAGCTCTGATCGGTACCAGAATTCTTGATGTCCAAATGATCTAGATTGTCAAAGCAACATAATCACAAATCTGTATCCAAAACAAGATTAAAAATCGATCCAGATGATCGATCCAATATGTGAAGAATTGTATTGGAATCCGATGACAGATTTTTAAATCAAAGGAACGATGGATTTCAGAATGTAAACTGGAATTTAGAATTAATGTTCATCTAACTAAAGCATCAATTTTAGAATTGAAGATCGAGAAAAAAAATTCAGAAACAACAATCGAAGATCAATTTTTTCTTTCCGTTTTTCTTTACACAAAAACACAACCTGAATTCATTAACCAAAAGAAGACGATAAATGTGGAAAAAGAAAAAGAAGAAGAAGAAGATGAAAAAAACTTACCAAACCAGAGGGGTTAGAAGAGAAGTTGGCCTCCACCGTCCACGCCGTCGCCGGATTGAGTAGCCACCTCCACCGGAAAGAGAAGAGAGATAGGGAGAAGGGGAAGAAGGAGGTAAGAAACATGGTGGAGGGAAAAGAGGGGAAAAGGGAAAACTCAGACGTATAGGGTGAAGACAATTTGTTTTTTCGTTTTTTTCAGCTTTTAAAGAAAAGCAAACCGGTTAAACCGGTTTGTTATTATTTTTTTTTTAGTTTTTAAAATCACAAACCGGTTTGAACCGGTTTGTTATAATTTGTTTTTTTTCTTTTTTTCAGTTAAAAAAAAAAACCAAACCGTGTAATGGTTTGTTTTATTATTTTCAAAATTTTAAAAAAATTGTTAAAGAATTTTTATTTACTAAAAAACTCAAAACTACTTTAATCTAAAGACTACTTAAAAATATTTACACTAAACCTCATTTCAACTTATTATTTTTTTTTTTTTACTAACTATATTCTCAACTCTAATTTTTATTTTATTTTTAGGAACTCACAATGACAAACACTAAAATATTCATTAAATTGCAAAATAACACTAGTTTTCAAGCATTTTCTATTTTTAATTGATTTTAGCTCATTCACTCAAAACCAGCATAAAATTGGGTTTTAAATCATTTTTTAATGAAATCATGCATATTTTTGATATGAAATAACCCTAAAATATATGCATGATCACTTATCCTGAAAGGGTATTTTTAAAGATAAAGGTGGATAAAAGATAAGATTGATGAAAAATTGTTAAAACTTGATAAACATTGACAATAAGTTGATTAAATTGAGAAGATAAACCATATGAATGAAATTATTAAAGATCACAAGATCATTTGAAAATTAGTAGAATTTGAGAAAAGAATTTTGTCTAATCCTACCTGCATATGATGAAGGAAGATGATCATAGATAAAAAATAAAAATGCCCAGTATTATGGAGAAGAACATGAAAATTGATAGAAGATCATTATTTCATTGAAATGACTCTTTGGATTGTACAAAAGGCTGAAATAAACATTTTAAGTATAGAATTTCTTTAAATGCAGAGCATTGACGGGATCTGACATTTTCATTACATCTGCATTGATCAGGCGATATGAGTTACGAGGAAGTGCTTCCTTAACCACATAGGGGCCTTCCCAATTGGGTGACCACTTGCCCTGTGGTCGATGCTTGAGATGAGTTGTCGATCTGAGCACCAAATCGTTAACTCGAAATTTCCTCTCAATGACGGACTTGGCATAGTGTCGAGCTATCCGCTGTCGATAAGCTTGAGCATACTTTGCTTCCTTGAGTCTCTTTTCATCTAGTAAATCCAGCTGCACCAATCTCTGCTGCTGATATTGATCAAGTGACAATTCTATAAGGGAAGCAAATTTGAGAGCGGGCAGAGGCAACACTACTTCAGTTCCGTAAACAAGTTCTGAAGGAGTGGCGTTAGTGGGAGTCCGAATAGTGGTTCGGTAAGCCCAAAGTGCATCATGAATTTTCTCATGTCAATCTCGACCTGTTTTTACAGTCCTTTCCAAAATATGGATCAGAATCTTATTGGTGGCCTCTGCTTGGTCGTTCCCTTGAGGATAGTAGGGAGCTGAGAAATGATGGCAAATTTTGAATTTAGAACAAAATGTTTTCATCCTCTCATTTTTAAAATGGGTTCCATTATCTGAGACGATATCATGTGGTATGCCAAAGCGGCAAAGAATGTTCTTGTGAATGAAAGAAACCACATGGCAGCCTTCTACTGTGCGTAGAGTAACGACTTCAACCCATTTGGTGAAATACTTTGTCGCAGCCAGAAGGTATTTGTGGCCGTTGGAAGCAGAAGGGGTAATCGGGCCGACGACGTCGAATGCCCACATAGAAAATGGCCAAGGAGAAATAACTGATTGCAGATATGTGGCCGGTGCATGAATGGAAAGTGTGTGCATTTGGCACTTGATGCACTTCTTCACAAATCGGTGGCAGTCCTGTTGCATGGTATTCCAGTAGTACCCTGCTCGGACGATCTGCTTGACGAGAGTTTGATAGCCAACATGGCCACCACAAATCCCTTCATGTGTCTCTTGGATAATTTTCATGGCTTCTTCTTTGTCTAAGCTTCTTGCATACTCAGAACTAAACCCACGGCGATAGAGGACATTAGCGATAATGAAACAACGGATAGACATATGCTGAATTGCACGTTGCTCCCTTTTTGGCATTTCTGGTGAAAATTCACTAGTCTTAATAAAATTTTTGATATTTTGATACCAAGGCTTCTCCTTCTGATTGACCTAGTTTACTCGCATGATTAAAATGAAAGCAGGTTGCTCAAGTCTGCCAACTTCAAAAGAACAACATGATTCACTGCCTTTGAAGGATAAAATGGAGCCTAGGCTGGCTAGCTCTCTTCTAATGTGATTGAGCTGAAATTCTTCGAAGCTGTCCACAAGGGCTAGGATGATCTTCTGATACAGAATCAATTTTGAATCTTTTACCTGTCATTCAGTGTTAACTTGACTGACAACAAGTAATGAATCGCCAAAGGCATGCACTCTCTTGACATTGAAACTTTGCAGAATTTTGAGGCCTTGTATTAGAGCTTCATACTCAGCCATATTATGAGTGCATTGGAAACCAAGCTTGAGAGAATAAGGGATCATTTCTTTTTCTTGAGTGATTAACAAGACTTCAATCCCTATGCCAGACATATTTTTAGAGCCATCGAAGAATAGGTTCCAAACTGGAGACTGTTGGACATTGCAGATGTGCTCATCAGGAAAATCATCCTCTGCTTTAATTTCTTCTGTCAAAGGAAAATCTGCCAACTGATCTGCGATAGCTTGGCCTTTAATGGACTTTTGAGAAACATACTGTAAGTCATATTGCATCAAGAGGACTTGCCACTTCGCAATCCGTCCAGTGAGAAATGGTTGTTCCAAAATGTATCTGAGGGGATTAAGATTTGATAGGAATTTGATTTCAGATGCCAACAAGTAATGTCTTAATTTCTGGCACATCCAAACCAGAGCTAGACAAGTTTTCTCCATCTGAGAATACTTCTTCTCATAGTCAATGAAAGTTTTACTCACATAGTAGATAGCATGCTCTATCAGGCTGCCTTCTTCATACTGTGCGAGGAATCCACCACAGGCATTCTGATTTACAGAAATATATAGTAAGAGAGGTTTCCCCAATTTCGATGGCTTCAAAACTGGTAGATTAAAGAGATACTGTTTGATGCGCTCAAACGAGAGTTGGCATTCTGATCCCTATTCAAATTTAACTCCTTTTCTTAGCAAATGATTGAAAGGTTCACATCTCATAGCCAAATTGGAAATGAATCCGCGAATAGACTGAATACGCCCTTGAAGGCTTCACAGTTCCCTGAGATTAGTTGGAGGCGGCATATCAATAATTGCTTTTGCTTTAGCTGGATCCACCTCTATTCCTTTCTTGCTGATTATGAAGCTGAGCAGTTTGCCAGATTCTACTCCGAAAACACATTTCTAAGGATTAAGTCTCAATTTGTAGAGAATGAGTCTTTCAAAGACTTGACCAAGAGCATCGAGGTGATCCTCTTCTTCTTTAGACTTGACCAAAATGTCATCCACATATGCATCCATATTTTTGTGTATCTAATCGTGGAAAATAACGGCCATTGCCCTTTGGTAAGTTGCCCCGACATTTTTGAGCCCGAATGGCATCACTGTATAGCAGAAGGTTACCCATGGGGGAGTAAAGGAAGTCTTTGACTGTTCACGAACGACCATCTTGATCTGATTATAGCCTGAATATCTATCCATGAAAGAAAATATGGCATGACCCGCTGTGCTATCGATTAATAGATCAATGTTGGGAAGTGGATAATCATCCTTCGGGGTCGCTTTGTTGAGATCCCTGAAATCAATGCAGATTCGAACTTTTCTGTTCTTTTTGGGAACTGCCACGATATTTGCCAACCAATTGGGGTAGTCAATGGCTCGAATGAAGCCTGCTTTTAACAAATCTTCAAGTCCTTCCTTGACTTGCAGCTCAACTCGAGGATCTAACTTCCTCAGTTTCTGCTTGATTGGTCTGGAATATAGTTTCAATTTGAGTCAATGCTCAACCAGCTTGGGATCTAATCCTGGCATATCCTCATAAGTTCAGACAAATACTTTTTTATGCTACTTAAGGAATTGGACGAGTCTGTGATCATCGCAAAATTTTTCCTCTCGTAATATTCTCTCTCTTCCTTCTCTTTTCCTTTCCAACCTCTTATTTTCCTCCTTTTTGAAGGGAGAAAGATAAAAGACGGAAAGAAAAGAGAGAAGAGAAAAGGAACTCTTTTGCGGGTTTCACTTGACCTTAATTTTGAAGAATTTTGAAATAACTCGCCTCCATTTTTGAAATATTTGCGGGAAAACTGGGAGACGGGATCCGCTCGTCGGTACGAGGTTTGACCGTTCCTGGCGCCTTTACCAGGGGTAATCGAACCAAGGGTCGAATTTTATGCCTTTTGCTTTGCAAAGAATTTATCTAAGTATTTATCCTAAGTCTAAATGCACAATGAATCATGCTTGTGCAATATGCAAAGATGTATGCTCTTTTTGAAAATATTTTGAAGAATTTCCAAGTGAATCTGATAAAGTGAAGAAATGATTTTAACTTAGAACTTAAAATTAAAATTCTAAGTTTTTAGAATAATTAAGAGCTTAGGAATATGAATCTGGATTTGGAAAATGATCTCAAAACTTTGAGATGAAAGGAATTTTCAAAGTCATAAATGGACTTTGAATCAGAAATAGAAATGAAAAATGGAATTGAATCAGGAGAAAAGGTGGAATTGGGAAATCTGAATAAAATTGAGAAATGGAATTGATTAAAAAGTTGGCATTTCAAGAAGAAATCCGAATCCAAGATCTGGATTCTGAATAGAATTCAAAATTGAATTTTGAATTTAGGATCTAAAATGGGAACTTGATCTGGAATGAAAATGGAATTGGTTTTAAGGATTGAAATTAAAGTGGAATTTGGATTTGGAGTTTTGAATGGAATTGGACTGAGAAAATCAAAATGGTATTAAAAAATAGAAATGGATTTAAGAGATTCAGATTAGATCCGAAAATGGAATTAAAATCTAGAATTGGAGTTGGATTCTGGATCCTAAACAGAATGGGATCCAAGCTTTGGAATCCAAGATGGATTTGGGTTCTGGTGTTGAGAAACTCTATTTTGATGTCACATAATATGATACACTGTCGTATTTGATTTCATATAATATGATAATATGTCATCTTGAAACATGTTATATTATGACTGAATATGTTTTGCCATAAAACTAACGAGTATTTGATGCAAGGATATCTCACCCAAAAAGGATGGAGACTTCCTGTTCAAGTACAACTAGTGCAATCATACTCCTTGAAGAAAAAGCTTGATGAGCCATGCTTTCCTAAAGTTCAAATGAAGAGATCGGCTACCTCAAGATGAAGACTTTTTTTCTTCTTTAGAGTCATATGTAACAGAACCTTCAGGAACATGCATATTGCATATTACATACTCATTCATAAAAACTATATCATAAAAGTATACGATAGTTTCAAAAAGCTCCTTTTTGAAAACTAATAATTGTACCTTCTTACAACCCTTTATGAAAAAGATATTTTATCATGTAATAATTGTACCTTACACTATATACAAGACAACATGAAAAAGAAATGTAGGAAAAAGACAAAAACATAAAATTGGCTACATAGAGAAAAACAAATATAATATGTTTTTGAAAAGACTTTAGTTACCTTCTTTAAAGAAATGTTTTTAATATAAGAAGAAGACAAAAAAACATAAAATCGGCTACACAAAGAAATACAAATATAATATGTTTTTGAAAGGACTCTAGTTACCTTTTTACAAAACCATAGAATGTCGACTTACTTGAAGTCATCATTCTCTTTGTACAAAGCATTAAATACCTCATGAAACAAATCCTTGTTAATATCCTTCTCAAAGAATGTCGACTTTCTTTTAGTCCTCATTCTCTCTGAAGACTTTGAAAAACACAACATAAAGAAAACACTTGACATGACTATGTACAAATATATATCTCAAAGCACTCAGTGTACTTACACTCATTTAAAGTAAAGAAGTATTTATGTACCTAAAATCATTAATTAGAATAAAGACAAAACTACAATCCAACGTTCAATGTACTATTGTAAGAAATAGACTTTTTACATAAAATATGTATTACCTAAAATATTACAATGACTAGTGTACCCTATATTTTTCTTTTATAGAAAAAAGCATTCTCGAATTTCTCTAAAGATATTTTTGAAATGACATAACATTTCACATTTCAAAAAGGCTACGATTTCAAAAAGTAATGACTACTTTTTTAAAGCTATATAAACACACTCAAATAAACTATTCAACATGGAATGGAATAGACGTGTGAGCTTACAACGAGAAAAGTTCCTATTCAATATTTGAAAAGAGAGCCTTGAAAAAGAAAGAGAAAAAGAAAGAGAAAAAGAAAAGAAAGAAAAGGGAAAAAAAAGTCAAGTCCAGCTCTTTGACAAAGAACATCCTCTGAGTGACAAACAGAACATTCTGAGAATCCTTCATTCGTGCATTCATATCATTCTGAAGGTTCTATAAGAAGTATTGTAACTCTGTTATTCACTGTTTTCCTTCTTTGTTGAGAGAAGAAGACCTCTGTGAAAGAGGGTGTTGCCCTTCTCTGTTGAGAGAAGAAGACCTCTGTGAAAGAGGGTGTTGTCCTTCTCTGTTGAGGGAAGAGGACCTCTGAGGAAGAGGGTGTTGTACTATTTATCCGGTGACTCGGATGTTATAGTGGAAAGCTCAAGTGGTTTGTTTGGGGACTGGATGTAGGTCTGGGTACTGACTGAACCAGTATAAATTCTGTGTTTTATGTGTTGTGCCTTATTGCCTGATTATTTTATTTTTTATCGATCTTAATCGAATTTCACTATTCAGCCCCCTTCTAGTGGAATTTCATTTGGTATCAGAGCAGGTTTGCTGGTTTCGACGTAACAAGTCTTCCAGCACAAATGGCATCTACCTCCTATGCTCGTGATATTGAAGGTCAACACGCATCTCGTCCACCTTTCTTCAATGGATCCAACTATGGATACTGGAAGTGCAGAATGACTATATTTCTCAAATCCATAGATTTTGCTGTATGGAAAATTATTGAGCATCCATACACATCTCCATCCGCAGACTATAGCTTATGGTCTGATGAAGAAAAGAAAATGGCAAACCTAAATGCAAAGGCTATGAATGCCTTATATTGTGCCATTGATCAGAACAAATTCAATAGAATATCTATATGTGAATCTGCATATGATATTTGGCATTCTTTGGAAGTTATTCATGAAGGAACCAACAAAGTGAAAGAAGCCAAAATCTCATCTCTTCTTAGAAAATATGAGTTGTTCAAAATGAACAAAGATGAACCCATCACAGAGATGTTTACCAGATTCACCAACATCACCAACGATCTGAAATCTCTAGGTGTAACATATTCCCAGACTGAAAAGGTGAAGAAAATCTTGAGATCACTCACAACTGATTGGGAGAAAAAGACTACAGCTATTGAAGAAGCTCAAGATTTATCTAAGCTTACTTTGGACGACTTAATAGAAAATCTTATGGCCTATGAAGTCCACATGAAAGAAAGAAAGGAAGAAGAGCAACCAATAAAGAAAACTTTGGCTTTCCCAGCTCTATCTGAGAATGAAGACTCAGATAAAGAGTCCGAAATTGCGCTACTAACCAAAAAATTCCAGCGCTTCATGAGAAGAAACCGGCTTCCAAACAAGCACAAGGAAAGAAAAGATCCTAAGGAAGATCCCATGTGCTATCAGTGTAACAAGCCATGTCACTTGAGACGTGACTGTCCCCTTCTCAAAAGAAAGTCCAAGACTGAGGAACCTAAGAAGAGGTTCTTCAAGAAAAAGGCTCTGCATGCTCAATGGGATGATTCAGAACCATCCAGCAGTGAAGAGTCAAGTGATAATGAAGCCGAAACTGCAAATATGTGCTTCATGGCAAACGAAAGTTCTGTAAGTGAAATCTCTAATTTTTCCTTTGAAGAACTTCTAGATGCTTTTCAAGAACTATTTGAAGAATCTAAAAAATTGAGTTTCAAAAATAAAGATTTAAAATCTGAAAATCTAAAGCTTTCCCAAAAGAATGAAAAACTCAGCAGTGAAAATTCTGAGTTGAAAAAGAAAAACCTTATGCTTATGTCTGAAATTTCTTCTACTAGCTCCAAAACTAAAAATCTGCAAGTAGAAATTTCAGAGCTAAAATGTAAAACTGAGAACCTCATGAAAACGGTTTTCAAGTTTACTAAAGGTAAAGAGAACTTGGATAAACTCTTATCCTCTTAGAAAGTCTCTTTCTACAAGAATGGTATTGGCTACTCTCATTTCAACAAGCCTTCTTGTATGAATCAAAAGACCACGTTTGTGAAAAATTCGTCTGAACCAAATAAGGAGTATTATAATGTTAAATTTTTTAACTCCTCTAAGGTTGTAGACAAACCCAAATCCAAATGGATATGGGTTCCAAAGTCTAACAAAAAGGGACCCGATTGGGTACCAAAAAGAAATTTTACTTAATGATTTGCAGGCTCCAAACAAGAAGAACAGATGGATACTAGATAGTGGATGTTCAAAGCACATGACAGGACATCCAGACCTTTTTGCTGTTCTTCATCATAAAGAAGGAAGAACCGTCACCTTTGGAGATAACAACAAAGGTTTGATAATTGGCATTGGTAACATAGATAAACCTCTTATCAAAGACGTTCTCCTTGTTAAAGGCTTAAAACATAACCTACTATGTATCAGTCAAATGTGTGACACAGGTTATAATGTTAGCTTTAATCATGATGCATGCCTCATAGCAGACACCAACGAAAACATCATCTTAAAAGGTATAAGAAAGAATAATATATATGAACTATACCTAGAAAACATCACAGAACATTGCCTTATAGCTAATAATGACTCTCAACATTTATGGCACATGAGAATGGGTCATGTAAATTCTAAGTACATGTCTAAATTAGCTAAAAATAAGTTAGTACGTGGGTTACCCAAAATATCTTTTAAAAATGATTACTTTTGTGATGCATGTCAATTAGGAAAATTGTCAAAATCATCTTTCAAATCAAAAAATATCATTTCAAGTAAAAGACCTTTAGAGCTTCTCCACCTGGATCTTTTTGGTCCTTCTAGAGTAGCTAGTCATAATCACAATAAATACGTTTTTGTTATTGTAGATGACTACTCAAGATTTACTTGGGTAATATTTTTGAAAAACAAAAGTGACACGTTTTGTCAATTTGAAATCCTATGTAAAAAATTACAAAATGAAAAATCTTGTTCTATTGTTAAAATCCGTAGTGACCATGGAGGAGAATTTGAAAATGAACTTTTTGAAAATTTTTGTAACTTGCATGGTATTTCTCATAACTTTGCCTTTCCTAGAGCTGCACCTCAAAATGGTGTAGTAGAAAGAAAGAATAGAACCCTTCAGGAATCTGTCAGGACTATGCTCCAACACAATAATCTTGCTAAATCTTTTTGGGCAGAAGTTGTTAATACTGCATGCTACATAACAAATAGAGTTCTCATTAGACCCTTATTAAATAAAACTCCCTATGAACTATTCTATGACAGAACTCCAAGAATAGACTATTTCAAAGTCTTTGGATGTAAATGCTTTATCCTAAACACAAAAGATAGCCTGGATAAATTTGATGCAAAATCCGTTGAAGGCATATTCTTAGGATATTCAAGTCATAGTAAAGCATACAGAGTTTTCAATAAGAGTTATAATACTATTGAAGAATCTATGCATGTTAGTTTTTGTGAATCTATTGATCAATCTGTTCATAAGCAAACTAACGATGATGATATTGAAAGTACAGATTTATTTTTAGATAACACAGCTAAGTCTAATGAAGATGATCATCAAAGAACATTTGTCGATATCAAAGATCATCCTCAAAAGCAGATTTTGGGAGAACTGACAAAGGGGGTTCAAACTAGAGCTCAACTAGAACGGATTGCAAACATGGCTTTCATTTCTCAACTTAAACCAAAAAAGATTGATGAAGCCATCATTGATGAGTTCTGGATGCTAGCCATGACTGAAGAATTGAATCAATTCCAAAGAAATGATGTTTGGGATCTTGTGCCTAGACCAAAGGACCATCAGATCATTGGAACAAGATGGATCTTCATAAACAAGCTAGATGAAACAGATAATGTTATTAGAAACAAAGCTAGACTAGTAGCTCAAGGATACAACCAGGAAGAAGGTATTGATTTTGATGAAACATTTGCTCCTGTTGCTAGACTTGAATCTATTAGAATGTTTTTAGCATATGCAAGCTATATGGATTTTAAACTGTATCAAATGGATGTTAAAAGTGTTTTTTTAAATGGTTTTATAAATGAAGAAGTTTATGTAAAACAACCTCCAGGATTTGAAAATGAACAATATCCAGATCATGTTTTCAAACTCAAACGTGCTTTGTATGGTTTAAAACAAGCACCTCGTGCTTGGTATGATAGACTTAAAACCTTTTTGTTAAAAACTGGTTTTTCTGTTGGCAAAGCAGACTCTACATTATTTGTTAAATTAGTGAATAATCATACCCTAATTGTTCAAATATATGTAGACGATATCATCTTTGGATCTTCTAACAACACTCTTTGTGAAGAATTTTCTAAGTCCATGCAGAAAGAATTTGAAATGAGTATGATGGGATAACTCACCTACTTTCTTGGACTGCATATTAAGCAAACCAAGGATGGAGTTTTCATCAATCAATCTAAGTATGCTCGAGAACTTCTGAAGAGGTTCAACATGAACTCAACTGCTTCAAAATCTACTCCTATGAGCACTACTACTGTTTTGGACAAAGATGAAGATGGTAAGTCTGTTGATACAAAGGTATACCGAGGTATGATAGGATCACTTCTTTATTTAACTGCTAGCCGTCCAGATATTATGTTCAGTGTTTGCTTGTGTGCTAGATTTCAGTTAAATCCAAAAGAATCACATCTTAAAGCTGTAAAAAGAATAATGAGATATTTAAAAGACACAGTTGATTTTGGATTATTCTATTCAAAATCCTCTACATTTGATCTAATCTCATACAACGATGCTGACTTTGCTGGAAGTAAATCTGACAGAAAAAGCACAAGTGGAACATGTCATATGCTAGGGCACTCACTAGTATCATGGTTCAGTAAGAAACAAAACTGTGTATCTTTATCAACTACTGAAGCCGAATACATTGCTGCTAGCCTAGCCTGTACACAAGTTATCTGGATGAAACAAACCTTAAAAGATTTTGGTCTAAATTTTGAAAATACAACTATTTTATGTGATAATACTAGTGCTATAAACTTATCTAAGAATCCTATTTTACACTCACGAACTAAGCACATTCAAATAAGACACCACTTCTTAAGAGAACAAGTCTTAAACAACATAATTAAACTCGAATTCATACCCACTAATCAACAGTTAGCAGACATATTCACTAAACCATTAAAACACGAAGACTTCACACGTATTAGAAGAGAACTAGGAATATGCAAACTAAGTGACTTGTAAATTAATCACACTTATTAAGAGTATTGCTTTTGATAAAATCTTATTTTAAAAGTTTCTTATTATCGATTTTTTTTGTGTTTGTTTTACTATTCAAAGTCAAACTATGTTTTCATATTTTCGTATACTCACAATACTCATAGAAATTCATTCATCATAACACATTCTTTATGTCTTTCAACATGTCATCTTTCAAGTACACTCTCATAATGTCTTCTTGTCCTATCTCCTTTTACATATATCCATAAGAACCATTTACTTTAAGTAAAAAGTTATCATGACTTGGATCACATCACTCATTTCATTACACCTTTTATATCTTTTGTCTTTTTGTGACAACCTCTCATACAAAAAGCTAGCCGACCTCCAAACATGACTCCTCATTATTATTCTTAATAAATTATATTCATGTGATATATTTTCTTTTTTTTATGACCTCTTATCAATGTACATATCTAAAATCTTAAGACCTCTTATGAAAAATTCAAAGTGATTATTATTTTTGTATCACCTCTTAAGTGGTTATATTTCACGTAAACTTTTACTATATCATCTGTTATTTCATAGCTTAAGTATAATCTATTATCATCCGGTCATCCTTCACATCTTTTATGAAATCATATTCTAAACAACTTGTCCTCTATTGTTTTTAATACTACTAGTACCACCTTTTTATTTCCTCTTTTTCTCTTTATCTCATATGAAGTGACTTTCCATCCGTGACCATGACTCTCTCTTATATTGTATATCTCTCTAAAATCGAGACTCATTAAAGTCTTGTCTTCAAGCAAAACTTTATTTATTCTAACTCTACGTTATGTCATATCTAAATCAAGTGAATGTTGTCCTTTATAACCTTTCTCTTTTCTCTACATATCCGTATCATCTTTTTATGTCTTTCACTCTCCTTTCACGCTTATCAATATATATACTTCTTAAATAAAAACTATTATTGCCTCTCACTCATACCCCATGGGTTGTCCTATTCTAAACTCTCCATTCACGAATTAAGAATACTTGCACATAAAGTAAAAAGTTGCTTGTTTTATTAGGCCATTATTTTTAAAATCATTCACTCTTTTTAGTTCAACATGACACCCCATACTCTATTAATGGCTTCTCTCACTAGTCGATAAACTCACCCATAGTAAAATCTATATATATACTAATTATTTTAAAACTATGTCCTTCTCAACCCAATATAATACACTATCTTCAAACATTGATTTGATTTGTCATTCACAAGTCTCTTAACTTACTACTCACGGATTTCCTTATTTGACTAAATTCTAAAAATCACTCACTTCCAATGTCATTCAAAACCTATCAAAATTATTTTCATTCCTCTATTTAATGGATTGGTTCATCACACACTAATTCCACTCGTATCTATCTATCATCCTACAAACTATTACCCACTTCAAACTCGCCCTTCTTAGTCTTCCTGTTTTCTTACAAACTCTTGCAATGGCCTCTTCCTCCTCCAACAATGTGATTACTGCAGCAGATCTAAGGTATCCAGATCTGTTTCACAATTACAACTTACTATGATCTCGCCCCATTCATGAAGGTAAATTGGTTAACTTCGACGACTTCATGCTATTTGACTTAGACAATTATCTCCTTGAACTCAAACATCTACTAGGATCTTCATCCCAAGCTGCTTACTATCCTGAACTAGTTCGACTTTTCTATACAAACTTTTCCACTGATCATGAACAAACTACCATCACCAGTAAAGTCCGAGGAAAGTTGATGTTTTTCGATGCTTCCGACCTAGGTAGAATTCTAAACCTACCTTCCACCACCACCGACCTCAACAACATAGTACCAATCGAACGATCGGTACTTCGAAAAATTCTTCTCTGCACCAACTGCTACCAACTCCCCTGACACATGAGGAATCTCCAACCTCATGCTCAATTACTTGCCCAGATTCTTCTCCACAACATCTATCACAAGCTTCCCCGCAAGGGATTAGTTCCACGAAAAATCTCTCTTCTTATATACGCAATTTTTTCTTCTACTCCGATAAACTGGTCCTCCATTCTTTTCAACCTTTTTATTCGTTATCAGAAATTCAAGCCTCTTCTTTTCGGGTGTTTCATAACTCCCATTCTCAAATACTTCAAAGTACCTCTTCACAACGAAGTCATCCTCCATCCCTCTCAGGTCCTCGATGCTACCACCTTCAATCTAAGGTCCCTGCACATGCCCGGCTCTGATGAAGAAGATACAACATCCACCTTCAATTACTTCCCTGCTCTGATGGATGTCCAACGCTCTCAGGATCATATTCTTCGCAATCAAGCCCTGTTGCAGCAGACTCGTCAAGCTCACCAGCAGAATCGTGCCGACCGAACACATCAACCTCCTCCACCTTCGGGATAAACTTGTTTTTTTTCGGTCTGTAATAACTTTTAATTCCTTTTGGTCTGTAATAACTCTCTTACTCTGATCCCTTCCTTTTTGTCCATGACAAAGGGGGAGAAAACCTGTCTCCATTATTGGAGAAATACTCTCTTTAAACTTTTTTCAATATTTTATCATATTATTATTTCTATGCATAATGTCTTTTTGACAAGGGGATCATATTTTGTCATCATAAAAAAGGGGGAGAATGTTGAGAAACTCTGTTTTGATGTCACATAATATGATACACTGTCGTATTTGATTTCATATAATATGATAATATGTCCTCTTGAAACATGTTATATTATGACTGAATATGTTTTGCCATAAAACTAACGAGTATTTGATGCAAGGATATCTCACCCAAAAAGGATGGAGACTTCCTGTTCAAGTACAACTAGTGCAATCATACTCCTTGAAGAAAAAGCTTGATGAGCCATGCTTTCCTAAAGTTCAAATGAAGAGATCGGCTACCTCAAGATGAAGACTTTTTTTCTTCTTTAGAGTCATATGTAACAGAACCTTCAGGAACATGCATATTTCATATTACATACTCATTCATAAAAACTATATCATAAAAGTATACGATAGTTTCAAAAAGCTCCTTTTTGAAAACTAATAATTGTACCTTCTTACAACCCTTTATGAAAAAGATATTTTATCATGTAATAATTGTACCTTACACTATATACAAGACAACATGAAAAAGAAATGTAGGAAAAAGACAAAAACATAAAATCGGCTACATAGAGAAAAACAAATATAATATGTTTTTGAAAAGACTTTAGTTACCTTCTTTAAAGAAATGTTTTTAATATAAGAAGAAGACAAAAAAACATAAAATCGGCTACACAAAGAAATACAAATATAATATGTTTTTGAAAGGACTTTAGTTACCTTTTTACAAAACCATAGAATGTCGACTTACTTGAAGTCATCATTCTCTTTGTACAAAGCATTAAATACCTCCTGAAACAAATCCTTGTTAATATCCTTCTCAAAGAATGTCGACTTTCTTTTAGTCCTCATTCTCTCTGAAGACTTTGAAAAACACAACATAAAGAAAACACTTGACATGACTATGTACAAATATATATCTCAAAGCACTCAGTGTACTTACACTCATTTAAAGTAAAGAAGTACTTATGTACCTAAAATCATTAATTAGAATAAAGACAAAACTACAATCCAACGTTCAATGTACTATTGTAAGAAATAGACTTTTTACATAAAATATGTATTACCTAAAATATTACAACGACTAGTGTACCATATATTTTTCTTTTATAGAAAAAAGCATTCTCGAATTTCTCTAAAGATATTTTTGAAATGACATAACATTTCACATTTCAAAAAGGCTACGATTTCAAAAAGTAACGACTACTTTTTTTAAAGCTATATAAACACACTCAAATAAACTATTCAACATGGAATGGAATAGACGTGTGAGCTTACAACGAGAAAAATTCCTATTCAATATTTGAAAAGAGAGCCTTGAAAAAGAAAGAGAAAAAGAAAAGAAAGAAAAGGGAAAAAAAAAGTCAAGTTCAGCTCTTTGACAAAGAGCATCCTCTGAGTGACAAACAGAACATTCTGAGAATCCTTCATTTGTGCATTCATATCATTCTGAAGGTTCTATAGGAAGTATTGTAACTCTGTTATTCACTGTTTTCCTTCTTTGTTGAGAGAAGAAGACCTCTGTGAAAGAGGGTGTTGCCCTTCTCTGTTGAGAGAAGAAGACCTCTGTGAAAGAGGGTGTTGTCCTTCTCTGTTGAGGGAAGAAGACCTCTGAGGAAGAGGGTGTTGTACTATTTATCCGGTGACTCGGATGTTATAGTGGAAAGCTCAAGTGGTTTGCTTGGGAACTGGATGTAGGTCTGGGTACTGACCGAACCAGTATAAATTCTGTGTTTTATGTGTTGTGCCTTATTGCCTGATTATTTTATTTTTTATCGATCTTAATCGAATTTCACTATTCACCCCCCCTCTAGTGGAATTTCATCTGGATCCAAAAATGGAGTGGATCTGAAGTCTGAGATCCAAATGTAGAATTGGGTTCTGGATCCTAGAATGGATTTGGATCTGAAGTCTGAGATCCAAAGTAGAATTGGGTTCTGGATCCTAGAATGGATTTGGATCTGAAGTCTGAGATCCAAAGTAGAATTGGGTTCTGGATCCTAAGAATTGGAATTTGGATCTGAATCTGAGATCCAAAGTAGAATGGGATTCATACTTGGAAATCTGGATCCAAGTTGAGATTTAACTTTGGATTTGGGCTTTGGAAGTCCAAATGGGACTTTTAAAGATGGATCTGGGTTTTTAGAAACCCAGAATTTAAGTTTTGAGATTCAAATCCAAACCTTGACTGAAGATAAGGGAGGTGAATTTGATTTTTGAAATCAGAAGATAACTTCAAAGTTAATTTGAACTTTGAAATTGAATTTTGAATTGAGTTGGAATTTTGAAATATAAAATGATTTTGGGAATTTCAAAGTCAAATTGGACTTTGAAATTGAATTTTGAATCTTTGAAGTGAGATAGAATTGGATTTGGATAAGATTTGATTTAAGAAGAAGAATCACTTGGAATTTTGAAAAAGAAGCTTTGAAAATATGATGTAATTCTATCCTATATGATGAATGAATTTGAATAAGTTTGAAATTGGAATTTGAAAAGCTATTTCATTCTTTAAGTGAATTAAAATAAGATTGAAAATATAATACATCCTTGACTATGGTCATTGAATGTATTATATGATAATCTATATTTAAATTCAAAAGAAGAATAAAATACATTTTTTTAGTGCTTTTATAGAATTTAAAATGAAATTAACTCTCATTATACCCTGACTATGGCCATTGGTATATATTTTGAGTTAATTTCAAGTTAAATTCTGATAAAAGAATAAAATAATTTTTTTTAAAAAAATATGATGAATTTTGAAAATGGATCCAGTGTGGATCCAGTGTTATTTTGTAAAAGATAAAAAATGCTAAGTTTTGTCCACACCCTGACTATGGCCATTGATGTGGATCATCAACTTAGTATTTATTATCTCTTATGAAATGGTGCACGTGCCATTCGTGTTCCCATTTGTGAGAATTTGAAAAATAAAGGCAAAATGCATGAAAAACAAGTAATTCGATGATATTTACAATGCTCATCCATTCTACCTAAAGCAAGGAATGTAAATTCTCATTAAGATCTAGCTATTACAATTTGAACTGAATTTGAGATCATAATCTAAGAATGATATCAATATTTTTAGAGATTCCTGCAAGAAAGAAGAATTAGCACCACATCGAGATAAAAGAAAAATGGAAGAAATCAATTCTAACTTAAGATGCTATGCCATACTAAAAGTGGCATATGGCATATTCTATGTTCATGAAAGAAATGTGCACATATATACTTATACATATTGATATGTATATATATAGGTGTACTTATATATATATATCCTCACTCAAGAAAGCATATACAAGGTCTTAATGAAAAATATATATATACAACGAATGGTGGATGATAAAGCGGCTATGTGGGTGAATGGTAGCATACAGTTTGCTGGGAATTGTGCATACAGCTAAGTAGAAAAAGATGCCTGAGTGTTGATGCATTAATATACAAAACATGAAGATGTTATATTAACAGAGGGAATAAAAAAATGGGTAAGTGTTGTGGTGATGCCAAATATCGTTGTAGATGTCACAGCAATAGAAGACATGGTCATGAATACTAACAACAATTTAAGGTATTTGCTGTAATTGCTTACAGCAAGACAAAACACTTGCTGTCAGAAGCTTCCAACAATAAGACCTTTGTGTAAATATTTGGATGGCTGAAGGGTACTGGGAAAGGAAATATAACAGGGTTTATACAAACAGGTATACAAATGAAGCCTTCTATTGAAAATAACATTAAAGGTTAGTGAGACTGCAGCCATACTTTGATACATGAAGATGCCAGCTGTGGCTGGGAATGAGTGTAATTGCTGCTGGTAGTTGCAGCAGTAAAGGGGAATAGCTGGAGTTGATTGGCAGTGAGAACTGGTGGCCGTGGTTTGTGTAGTGGAAGATGACTATATGACTGGAAAGTGCAGGAAAATGAATGGGTAGAGGTGAGTGCAAGTTTGACGATGGTGTTAGGTAATGAAAATGAAAAGATAGTGGTCTAACGCTGTGAAGTGGTAAGAGAGGATTGATATAGGATGACACACAGACTCGATGCCTTAATGAAATGGAGGCACAACTGTGGGTAAAAAAAAAAATGGTAACATGTTCACGAAAAATACAGCAAGTGTTACAGGGAATGTGTATACTAATAGGTATGACAGGTGAGATAAGGAAACTGGGTAAGAAGTGTAAGGGGTGTTATGAAATAAGGTGCTGGAAGGTGACATGTGTAACAACTGAGGGGTTTTGCTGTTACATGATGTAGCAATGGCATCTAGCAGAATTGCCGTGACATGGGAATAGTGAATAGGATGCTGAGATAGTAATGTACCATTGTAGGTGCTGGGAGCACTAACAACCACGTAAAATATTTGCTGTAAGTGTTTACAGCAATATAAGATATTACTGAAAACACTTACAACAATACAAAGCATCTATTGTAAGTGTTTACAACAATATAAAAGATTTGCTGTAAGCACTTACAGCAATACAAAGTATCTGCTGTAAGCACTTAGGTGGTTGAAGGGTGGTGTACACAGTGGAGGGTAAAAGATGGGTGTGCAGGTGATCAATATTGTAAGGGTAGTGCACAAAGAGTAAAATAGGGAAATAGAGGTATTAAGAAAACAGGAGGGAAATGGAGGCTAGGTCAATGGAGTGTTGCTGCTTACATGTGCATGATATAGGCAAATAAAGGTGCAGATGAGAATGTGAGTGCGCCTATTGATGAAAAGTTCAACGACCTAAACTTTCAGCAATTTCCATTTTTTTTTTTAATCTAATGAATAAAAAAAATAAAAAATAAAATAAATAAAAACTAAAACTTACCTTCAGAGCACGATATGCTTGGAGCACAACACTTTTACCAGGCTGCTAACATGAAAACAAATAGAGTCAGTCACCATAAATTTAACGAAATATCCATGATGTTCAGATCTCTAATAAACAAAATGCATTTCCCTGCAAATATCTGCAAAATTACTCAACGACCCAACACTTGGCCAATGGTGCTCTTGTTTTTTTTTTTATCGCCTGTCCTAACCATCACTTTATATTGGATCCATGATGGTTTTGACAACTGTTGTATTTCCTTTACCATCTCTAACAACAATCCAGTTTTCAAAATGTTGAAGGACATGGGTTGAAGACAGTACTTCCATGCAGATGATAGGCTCTCTTTCAAAGACCCGAATAACTTCAGTCCAGTTCATACTTCTAATAACAGAAACATTAACATGGTGCAAATAGCCATGATTTATAGCAACATAAAGACTGTCTTCTTGAGCAAAAGTGCAAGCACCATCACATATTCATCATTTTTTTTTTGCAATTCTGGTGCATCACCAAGCAATAAAATTGGCAGAAGCAAAACCTACTGCATATGTACTAGGTCCCAAATCTTTCTGAAGGCCATCCTTATTATAAAAGGGGGTCGATAGCATAAATTTCTTTCATTCTACGCAGTTTAAGCCTCTGCCTTTTTTTTTTTTTGACATTTTACTCATCATATACAAAATGACAAATGCACCCGTTCTTCCCAGTAAAGCATTACACCAGCTTGATTGCAATTAGATGTAGAAAATGACACACTAGATCATACACAATGCCATATATTGGATACCTACATTACTCTATGCAGGAAACTTGACACTCTACTGGTGGCAGAATTTTAATATACACGCCTAAATCAGAAGCAGGGTATACATCCTGATAAATATAGAACAAAGATTATCAGAAGGGTAGATGGTGCGTCCCCATGGTGTTTTCAACTTTGGATCTCCTAGTGAAATCAACTTGAATCATGACTTCACCAGTGAAATCGAGTGTAAAGGATAGAGTTGCTGAACCAACTATCCTCAGGTATATCCAGAGAAGGGTTATCTCACTGTTGCACAGATACAAATCGAGGTTGCTATGAGCAATTCGATATTGTGCATGGTGCTTCTTAAAAATGAGTAAAATGAAAGGGAAACATTGAGAGATTCTGAAAGAAATAGGAAGGAAGTATGAAAATAATAGGAAAGATGAATCACAAGTAATTCCAGCAGTATGACATATAATGGGATTCAGAGGATTATCATATACCTGTGGCGACTCACAAGGATATGTGGGTTAAAGATCAACCAACAGGGAGATCTGTCCATGGAGGGATCACACGGGGATAGACGCAAGGGACATGATCTTAATGCTAGGTTGAGTTCAACGTATATGAAATATCGAGCTGAATGAGAGGTCATCAACTTGATATAAAAGGGTCAATTTAGATGAGATGCATTGCAGAAGAGGCAAAATTGGCGATGGTAATGTTAAAACAAGAAAGAAAAAAAATGGACGAAAATACAGCCAACAGAAGTAAATGAAGATTAAATTGAAATTCAGGTAGGTTGTCGAGTGCTACTGGTACTGAGTGGTATGAGCAGAACCATAGTAAGAAAATCATAAAACGGATAAATGTAGGAACATATCTGTTCCTTTTCAATCTTGCTTATCTATAACTTGATTAACTATATGTAAATCAAGTCCATAGATGATGCATCGATTAAACTAAAAACAAGGAAAATTAGAAATAAGAAAAGAAAAAGAAAAAGAGAGGAACGCTTACTGTATTCGGAAGATGACCTGGAAGAGGAGGGGAAAGAAACTTCTCCTTCGCTCTGTGGTGGGGATTCTGTTTATCTTATTTTTTTTTTCTTTAGGGGCCTTGCGATCGTTCTTTCGATATCCTCAGCACGCGGTGATTCAGAGGAGCTTCAGAGAGAAGAAGGTGGATTCGTACAAAGCCAAGGTAATGAAGATAATGGGTGGTTCCAGAGGAAAAGTCGATAATGGATGAATGGGTGCTTCAGCAGAAAGACCGATGAAGGGGAGCGAAGGATGGATTGTAATGAAAAAAAATGGATCCCCTCCCCTTTCTGGCTGGCCCTTCTTTATAGGGAAAAGGAGGAAACTCGAGGAAACACCCTTCCGTTGTAGATCAATGGTGGGAGCCAGAGGCCAGCGATCGGAGGGTGGAGGGCTCAATGGAGGCTTCCAGAATGGGGTTGGTTGAAGATTGAGGGCGGAGGGGAGAGGAGTTCGTTCAGGATGGACGATGGTGAGAAGAGAGGAAGGAAGCGCGGGAGCAAGTTGTTGTAGCTTTTCTCTATTTCCAAAAAGAAGACTCCTGTTAAGAAATTTTTGTAAAAATGGTTGGGGAATGAGTTTTTTTTTTGGCAAAAAGGCTTAAGAATCCTTCGTTTTCTTGTATTTTTTTTCCAATTTTTTGGTCTTTGGCTTATTTTTCAATTTTTTTTTGTATTTTTAGAATAAAATCCTAAAGTTTGTGAGAAAACAAAGGTTAAAACTATTTTTTTTGTGTTTTTGCAAAAATATTTACAAAAAGGAATTTTTCTGAGAATTTAAAAACTATTTTGAGAAAATTTCTTCAGAAATGGGTTTTGATCCGGATTTTGAGGAAATATGGATTTAAAGTGCTGGATTCGGATCCGGAGTTGATTTTGAATATATCAATATGAATTTTAATTCAGAGAATCTGAAGAAATGACTTGATTTTCTCAGAAAACGGGGTTAGGGGCAAAAAGGTTCATTTTTAAAAAAAATTGAAAAATTTGGGGTGTTCACAGATGCCCCTCTTTGCTACTAAGCCGGTTGAGAGCCGAGCTTAGTGGCAAAGACAACACTCCAAATTTTGAAAATGCCCCAGTCAGCAGGTCTGAACTGGGTGTGGAAGAATTATTTTGAAAATATGATTTGTCAGGCTTTGAAACCTTATCCTGAATGGTTTCGGGGAGACGAAATCCTCGAAGATGATATGATTGAGTAGAAAATGAGGAAATCGTGATGGGATTTTAGATGGAAATCATGAAATGGTGGGAAATGAAAATTTTGATCAGGTCACATGGGTGAGACAAGATACTCTTTTTGGAATGATTCAGGTTTAGCCCTTGACCTGGATGGGACGAAGATATGAGAAAAGGAATACATGAGGACCTTGATGGGACATTTTTGAAAAATGCCTCGTGAAATGCAGCTCAAGTAGGATCTTGTCCTGGATGGATATACAAAGCATGGATTCCTTGATGGGAGGAGCCATGATGGGATTGGGAGGAAATATCTCGTTAGAACGAGGAATCTCGTTGGAACGAGTCTCAGGTTTAACCCAAACCTGAAAGGAAGATACCTCGCAAAGCGAGGTTCCAGGTTAATTCTTAGTCTGAATAGGAAATCTACCATACGGATTTCTCAAATGGAGAAACCATAATGGGACCTTTGGAACTTGGACGAACAAATCCGAAAGGGGTTTTACGAGAGGAGGAAAATATAGGGTTCCCTAAAGCTTCGAAAAGGGGAAGAAATTGGGCGTCTCATTGTTGAGACTGAAATAGCTTTTGAAATCTATGATCTCTCGTAGGGGGTTCAGGTTTGACCCTTATCCTGAGTGGGGGAAATCTACCATACAGGTTTCTCAAAATGGAGAAAGCACGATGGGACCTTCAGAATTTGGACGAACAAATCCGAGAAGGGTTTTTGCGAAAGGGGGAAATATAGAGTCCCTAAAGCTTTGAAAAGAGGAAGAAATTGGGCGTCTCATTGCTGAGACTGAAATAGCTTTTGAAATCAAAGAATCTTTCGCAAATGGTTCAGGTTTAACCCTTATCCTGAGTGGGTCGTCCATACGGAATTCTTTTAATGAGAAAACTGTGATGGGACAGAAAGAGATACTTCCTTCAGAGGCAACTCTTTTGAGAAATATAAACAACGCTAGGTTGCATCAAAATGGATATTGAATGTTTATTTTATTTTTGGAATAGCTAGAAAATTTTGCCAATAAGATAAAATCATAGTAGATTCAAACGCTTGGAAATGTGCACGTATGTGCAAAAGATATTCTCTCTTTTACCTAGAGTATTTCCCCCGAATGAGGTTAACCCCTCAGTTCTAAGAGTTAAATTCAAAATTTTAGCACTGATGATTTTCTTCAAGGAAGCTATCCATTTCTCTGATGTGAGAATAAAAGAAATATTTTTAATTTCATAAAAGCAGGAAGTGAAGAGGTATTGATAAAAGAATTTTGCACAAGAAAAGATGACTTCTGGAAACTTTGGCAGTTTGATATCTGGGTGTTTTTCCCACGATGATCTTTCTGCACTCTTTTTGAGTCATTTGGGCTTTCTCGGTTCTTCACATCATCCTTCATTTGGATGTCATGGCTTTTCTCTCTTTTTCAGGGAAGGGTACGTCACAAACTCCTTCATCTTGGAGATGCTCCGATCCTTCTTTTTCTCAAGGATTATATATGATATTGGCTCAAAAGGTCTTTAGATGATAGCTGGAATCAAATATCTTTTAGGGTTTGTCGGTAGGTTCATCGCATCTGCCTTCATCTCGACAGTGATCCGAACTTTCTCTGGAAGGATCCGTCACAAACTCCGTCATCTTGGAGATGTTTCAAATCTTCTTTGGCCCCGGGGATCTACTCGCTTAATTCGTCTTCATCTTGACGACAATTGAGAGATCTCTTTTGCGGATATTTGATTGCAGCTTAGAAAATGAGAAGATATGGATTAAGTGGATTCTTTTTATGGCTCAAGATATTTTCACTATCTGATTGCCAGAAAGTCATTTTGAAACATGCGTCATAGCCAAGATCAATATCAATTCGCTTCTGGCTTTTCAACATCATTGAAGATTTCTTTCATTGATCATATCGAGGACATTTCTTACATCCTTTTGGTTGATCAACAGGAAAAGATTTGAATTTTACCTCTTTTTCGTAAAAAGTTTCACCTTTTGGAAGGAAATAGTAGAGGTAATCTGAGGAAATTCTTTTTGTGTAGTCAGACTTTTAGAATCAACTAATGCTTTTAGCAAATTGGCAAAGTTTTCATGAATTTCTTGTGAAATAATCACTCAATATAGATTTTGATGAGATATTTAGCTGTGATTGAAAGAAATGGTGTAAGAAACCAGACTTTAGAAAACTGGACTCATGAAATATGTTAGGTTTTGGAAATCCCGACCAGTTTATGAGAAACTGGATTTTTGATAATCCCGACCAGTGAAAACACTGTATTTCAAATCCCGACCAGTAAAAATACTGGATTTGAAAATCCCAACCAGTGAAACACTGGATTTGAAAATCCCGACCAGTTATAAAAACTGGATTTGAAAATCCCGACCAGTTATAAAAACTGGATTTGAAAATCCCGACCAGTTATAAGAACTGGATTTTGAAAATGAAGGATTTAATCTGATGGTTTGAAAATGATTGAATTTGGGAGATTATAACCCGAGGGTTGAGAAAATGATAGAGATATTGCAACCAAAGGTTGGAAAAATAGAATTTGAAAGATTGGAAATGATAGAATTGAGGAGTCGCACCCTAAGGGTTTGATCTCTTGAAATACATGACCAGCGGGAGCTGGATCTTTTTGGAATACGGGATCAACGAGATGCTGGATCCTTTGGAAATACATGACCAGCGAGATGCTGGATCTTTTGGAAATACATGACCAACGAGATGCTGGATCCTTTGGAAATACATGATCGGCAAAAGCTGGATCTTTTGAAAATACATGAAGTTTTGGGAGATTTAAGTCAGAACTTGAATTTAGAAGGAGAAAGGTCTTTGGTCAGAAGACTGATTTTAGAAGGTTACCGGTGTGAGAACCGGATTTTCCAAATGAGCTCAATTTTGAGAAATAACCAGTGCGAGAACTGGGTTTTGAAGATGAGCTAGATTTTCAAGATGAGTTTTAGAAAATAATTCAGGATTTATCCCCTTATCCTGAACGGGGGAAATAATAAAAAGAATACCTCATTGAAAGGAGGCATCAGGTTTATCCCTTAACCTGAAGGGGTATTTTTTTTAAAGATAGAAGTAGATGGAATTTTAATTAAGATTGAAAAATTTGTTGAAAAACTTGACATAAATGAGCATTAGCTTGATGCAAATTTGATCAAAGCAAAATGGATCAAATGAAATGAAAAATAAAGACCACAAGACTAATTAAGAATTAACAAAATTTGAGGAAAAAGAGCTTTCGTCTAATCCTGCCTGCATATGATGGAAGAAGATGACTATGTATTAAAATAAAATGCCCCAGTATCATGGAGAAGAATGTAAGAATTGATAGAAGATCATTGTTTTATTGAAATGACTCTTTGAATAGTACAAAGGCTTTAGAATGAAAATTCTAAGTATAATATTTCTTCAGATGTAGAGCGTTGATGGGATCTGGCATTTCCACTCCATCTGCGTTGATTAGACGATAAGAATTGCGAGGAAACGCTTCCTTAACCACATAAGGGCCTTCCCAATCGGGTGACCACTTGCCTCGTGGTCGATGCTTAAGATGAGCTGTCGATCTGAGTACCAAATCGTTAACTCGAAATTTTCTCTCAATGACGGACTTGGCATAATGTCGAGCTATCCTCTGTCGATAAGCTTGAGCGTGCTCTGCCGCTTTGAGCCTTTTTCATCTAGCAGATCCAGCTGCACCAGTCTTTGCTGCTGATACTGATCGAGTGGCAATTCTATAAGGGAAGCAAATTTAAGAGCGGGCTTCTGGATATGGAGAGGCAAAACCACTTCAGTTCCATAGACCAGTTCTGAAGGAGTGGCATTAGTCGGGGTCCGAATGGTGGTCCGATATGCCCAAACTGCGTCATGAATCTTCTCATGCCAATCTCGGCCTGTCTTCACAGTCCTTTCCAAAATACGGATTAAGATCTTATTGGTAGCTTCTGCTTGGCCATTCCCTTGAGGATAATAGGGAGCTGAGAAATTATGGCAAATTCTAAATTTAGAACAGAAGGTTTTCATCCTCTCATTTTTAAAATGGGTTCCATTATCTGAGACGATATCATGTGGTATGCCAAAGCGGCAAAGAATGTTCTTGTGAATGAAAGAAACCACATGGCAGCCTTCTACTGTGCGTAGAGTAACGACTTCAACCCATTTGGTGAAATACTTTGTCGCAGCCAGAAGGTATTTGTGGCCGTTGGAAGCAGAAGGGGTAATCGGGCCGACGACGTCGAATGCCCACATAGAAAATGGCCAAGGAGAAATAACTGATTGTAGATATGCGGCCGGAGCATGAATGTAAGGCGCGTGTAATTGGCACTTGACGCACTTCTTCACAAATCTATGACAGTCCTGCTGCATGGTATTCTAATAGTAACCTGCTCGGACGATCTGCTTGACGAGAGTCTGATAGCCAACATGGCCACCACAAATCCCTTCATGTGCCTCCTGGATAACTTCCATAGCTTCTTCTTTGTCTAAGCATCTTACATACTCAGAACTGAAACCACGGCGGTAGAGGACATTGGCAAGAATGAAATAGCGGGTAGACATACGTTGAATCACACGTTGCTCTCTTTTTGGCATTTCTGGTGGAAATTCACCAGTTTCAATAAAATTTTTGATATTTTGATACCAAGGCTTCTCCTTCTGATTGACCTGGTTTACTTGCATATTTGAAGCGAAAGCAGGTTGCTCAAGTCTGCCAACTTCGAAAGAACGACATGACTCACCATCTTTAAAGGATAGAATAGAGCCCAGACTGGCTAAACCATCAGCTATCTGATTATGCTTTCTTCTGATGTGACTGAGCTGAAATTCTTCGAAGCTGTCCACAAGAGCTAAGACGATCTTCTGATACGGAATCAATTTGAAATCTTTCACTTGCCATTCAGTGTTAACTTGGCTGACAACAAGTAAAGAATCGCCAAAGGCATGCACTCTCTTGACATCAAAATTTTGCAAGATTTTGAGGCCTTGTATTAAAGCTTCATACTCGGCCATATTATGAGTGCATTGGAAACCAAGCTTGAGAGAATAAGGGATCATTTCTTTTTCTGGAGTGATTAGCAAAACTCCAATCCCTATGCCAAACATGTTTTTAGAGCCATCGAAGAACATATTCCAAACTGGGGGCTGTTGGATATTGCAGATGTGCTCATCAAAAAAATCATCCTCTGCTTTAATTTCCTCTGTTAGGGGGAAGTCTGCCAACTGATCCGCAATCGCTTGGCCTTTAATCGACTTTTGAGAAACATACTCTAAGTCATATTGCATCAGAAGGACTTGCCACTTCGCAATCCGTCCAGTAAGAAACGGTTGCTCAAGAATATATCTGAGCGGATTAAGTTTTGATAGGAATTTGATTTCAGAAGCCAGTAAGTAATGTCTTAACTTTTGGCACATCCAAACCAGGGCTAGGCAAGTTTTCTCCATTTGAGAATACTTCTTTTCATAATCAATGAATGTTTTGCTCACATAGTAGATGGCGTGCTCTATCAGGCTGCCTTCTTCATACTGAGCGAGGAATCCACCACAGGCATTCTGGTTGACAGAAATGTATAGTAAGAGAGGCTTTCCCAGCTTTGGCGGCTTCAAAACGGGTGGATTAAGGAGATACTGCTTGATGCGTTCAAACGAGAGCTGACATTCTGATCCCCATTCAAATTTAACTCCTTTTCTAAGCAAATGGTTGAAAGGCTCGCATCTCATGGACAAATTAGAGATGAATCTGCGAATAGACTGAATACGCCCTTGAAGGCTTCGCAGTTCTCTGAGATTAGTTGGAGGCGGCATATCCACAATGGCTTTTGCCTTAGCCGGATCTACCTCGATTCCTTTCTTGCTGATAATGAAACCGAGTAATTTGCCGGACTCCACTCCAAAAACACATTTTTGAGGGTTAAGTCTCAATTTATAAAGAATAAGTCTGTCAAAAACTTGACCAAGAGCATCGAGGTGATCCTCTTCTTCTTTAGACTTAACCAAAATATCATCCACATATACATCTATATTCTTATGCATTTGATCATGGAAAATGACGGTCATCGCCCTTTGATAGGTTGCCCCGACATTTTTGAGTCCGAATGGCATGACTGTGTAGCAGAAAGTTCCCCATGGGGTGGTAAATGAAGTCTTCGACTGATCACGAACGGCCAGCTTGATTTGATTATAGCCTGAATATCCATCCATGAAAGAAAACATTGCATGACCTGTTGTGCTATCGATCAACAGGTCAATGTTAGGAAGTGGATAATCATCTTTCGGGGTGGCCTTTTTGAGATCCCTGAAATCAATGCAAATCTGAACTTTTCCGTTCTTTTTGGGGACTGCCACAATATTTGCCAACCAATTTGGATAATCAATGGCCCGGATGAAGCCTGCTTTTAACAAATCTTCAAGTCCTTCTTTGACTTGCTGCTCAATTCGAGGGTCTAACTTCCTCAATTTCTGCTTGATTGGTCTGGCTTCTGGTTTCAACTTGAGTCGATGCTCAACCAGCTTGATATCCAATCCTGGCATATCTTCATAAGTCCAGGCGAATACTTCCTGATGCCTTTCGAGGAATTGGATGAGTCTAGCTTTCTCAATTTCGCTTAGACTTGACCCGATTTTGAGAATTTTCGGATCATCTTCCGACCCAATGTTGATATCCTCAGTTGGATCTTGAACTAAAGATGATGGTTCATCCTGCTTCTGAATGTGAGCAAATTCTGGCAATTCCTGAATGGTGGAATCAAATTCAGCTGGCTTTTCAGTCTGTTCTACTATCTGACTAACTTCTGCTCTGCCTTTCATCTCAAGAAACCTTGCCAATTTTAGATACTTGGGATTGATAACAAATCTTGTCATTGATTCAGGAGTTAATAGTCCTGAAAATGTAAGAGAGGTTGTTTTAGAGAAAGTACGAGCCAAATCAAATTCTTGTATAAAGCAAAGAACAATGACATAGACAAAGTATAAGAAGGAATGAGAGGTGCCCGAATATGAGAAAAAGATTGATCTTTCATTGATTGAAGCAAAGTATTTACAAGACTTTAACAAAAGATGGGACTGTATTGTCCCTACAAGATTTAAACAAAGAAATGATAACAGAAAAGGCAGGAAAACTGAGGCATCATCTTCACTTGTTTCCCCTGACGAAAACTGTCTTTTTGCTCGAATCCTGGCCAATGAACCCCAACCCTGAACTGTCCGCATGCCGAACTGGAATGATGGGCTCTATTATGCCGTCTTCATCTTTCCCCATGCCTCGGAATGGCTGGTATCCATGTTTTATCAGCAGATCAAATCTCTTTCTTGCTTTGGAGAACTGAGGAAATAAGGGATGATCTTTGAAGGAGGTGTAATTGATCCGTCCTCCTAGTTTGAAGAAACAAGGTCCCTGCCATTGGACCGTAGCTGTGACATTCTCTTCTTCCATGACATCTTTCAATTTCAACATTTCTAGACTGTCACTGAGATTGATTTCCTCTGCCTCCCGGATGCTGGGAATACCTGCTGTAAATATTAGACGGGGAATCATAGGCTGTGGCAGCCTTTCTTCAGGGTCTTCGCCCAAAACGGTAGTGATCATTCCACCCTTGAACCACTTGATGCATTGGTGGAGAGTTGATGGAACGACATTGGCATTGTGGATCCATGTTTGTCCCAACAACAGATTGTAAGTTGGTGGCACGTTGACGACATGGAATAGGATGGTGTGCACTGAGTAGTTAATAAAAATTTCCAGGAAGATCTTGCCCTTGGCAGTCTGCCCGTGATTATCAAAGCCGTAGATGGTGATGGGATCAGGCACATATTCTTCCTCTTTCAATCCCAATGCTTTCGCTGTCATCTCTGGGCAAATATTCAGACTGCTGCTCCCATCAATAAGTACATGTGAGACAGTTATGCCCCTGGTCCTCACTACGATGTACAATGCATTGTTGTGGAATGAATGAGGCTTAGGTAAGTCCTCATCTGAGAAGGTAATAGGCGCATTTTTCATTGTCTGATTCACAATCTGCGCCATGTCTTCGGGCATGGTACCCGGCTTCACCTTGATTTTCCTTAGTAAGTCATCTAACTTTTCTTGATGTTTAGGAGAATCATTGGTTAATTCAAAAATAGAGATATTGGAGAGTGCTGTAATAGGCTTTTGAAGGCTTTTGGCCTGCTCTTCTGCTGCTTCTGAGGTTTCTGCTTCCTCTGTGCAGGTCTCCTTTCTCAGAAATCTCTTTGGAAAAACTTGGGTTTTCCCACTCTCTACTGACATGTTTCTAATATTTAAAAATGAGAGGATATCCCCTCTCTGAAATGCAGGTTGATTCTGATGTAGAACCATCACCTGATGCTGCAAACTTATCTCCTTGCTGGAACAAGGATGTATGTGACTTTGTGAAAGAAAAGAATCTTCCAAAATAGTTGATGCTGAATGCTTTGGGAATGGGGCGGACAGGATGTCCATTTTGCCCTCTTCTTCATCCTCGATGAGGATGCTTTTATCGATGCAATCCTGAATCAGATGCTTCAGGACGAAACAATATTCAGTGTCATGGCCCATTGCCCTGTGGAACTTGCAATACTGTTCCTTAAATCTACCCATGAGCACTGGCGGATCTGCAACCTTGGGAAGTTTCACCATCCCGTGAGACAGCAAGTATTCCAAAATTTTCTCCAGTGGCTGGTCGAGGGGAGTGAACTTCTGATCCCTGCTCCAGTTTATATGTTTGGGCTTTTCTTGAAGGTCCCCCTTTTGTTGAGGACCAGCCGGAAGAGGCTTGTCACTGCTTTTGAAGAATTTCCCTTTCCTTCCTCTGTTCTGCTCGGGCTTTGTGCCACTGCCACTGCACTGCTTGCTGCTACTGCCCTGATCGTCCCCTGGAACCTCGGCGAAGTAGGTGAAGTGTGCCTTCTTCTTTGAATCCTGCACATTTTTGGCTAAGGCGACACCTTCATACATCCCGTTCTCTACCCCATCTCGAGCCATTCTGCTTGCTCCGTCAGTTCAATAAATGATTTGGAGGGATATGGGAAGAGAAGACTTTTAAGGGGTTGGGAGAAGTTATTGAGGATGACTTGGAGGGCATGTTCCTCAGAAATAGGGTTCCTCATTTTGTTGCAAAGGCTTCTCCATTTGTGAATGAAATCCCTAGCCTTTTCATTGGGCTCCTGCTTCAAGTTGCACAAGTGGTTTAGGGTGGGCAGAGCTTCCGTGTTGAACAGGAAGCGTTCAACAAACATGTTGACGACTTTGTCAAAATCCCTTAGTTCAATGGGATTGACGTGCTCAACATACCATTTGGCAGCTATTCCCTCCAAACAGCGGGGGAAACAGAGAAATAGGGCACGGTTGTCTTCGCTGAACCGGGCGCATTCCGCAAAGAACATGGCAATGTGAGCCTTAGGATCCCCGGATCCATCAAACTTAATGAACTTTCTGGGGAGGTTCTCTAGATTGATGTCCCCTTCCAAGCCGAGGTAAAAATCCTGTCTAGTGTATGACCTTTTCCCTTTATCCCGGACTTGCAGGTCTTTGACCATTTTTGTCAGTGCCTGGATCGAGTCCTCTGCAGGGGCCCCATATTTGGGCTTGTTCACTGACACTGGCTCTTCTACCGGCCTCTTGGAATGCCGCAGATGTTTCGGGATGTAGATCAGCTGCTCTTCTTCGGAGTTCTCTTCTGCTGATTCTGAATCTTTCGAAGTACTGTCACGCTGTACTTTCTGTTTGCTGATTTTGACTGGCTTCTTCATGGGTTTCTTCTTAGCTTTGGTCTTAGAAGCTGCCTTCTTTGGAGCCGCCTTAGCCTGCTCGACCATCATTTTAGTCATCATTTTCTGAAAAACCCGGTACATGGCCGGATCAACATCACTCTCATCTTCGGAGTCATGCTTTTTGGATAATCGGGGAGAATTCATCTCCTCTGGCTCGCTGTCACTGTGTTGTTGAGCGACCCTCTTATCAGCCCTTGTCTGAACCATTTTCAGATGCCAAAGCTTTCCTGTAGAATATGAGAATGGTTAGAGTATGGAGAAGCTTTTTGAAAAATCATAATTTCTTTTGAGAAAAAGCAAGAAATGAAGGGATTTGGTAGACAATTTCAAGAGATTATCCCATTACCCGGGATTGGGTCATCACACGATTTGTGATAATTGTGTTACCATTTTGATGATAACAGAGAAATATGCCTTGTTACCTAGGCGAGGTTGTCAACCATGATAAAATATATTGAAGAAATGCGGAAGAAATATCCTTTTTACCCAGGATTAGGTCGTCACCCAAAATTTGTGACTTTTATTTGCGCTATAAACAAAATACAGAAAACAACATTTTTGGCCAAAAAGTAAATTTTTATTGATATTTTTAACTTTCAAAGACAAAGAGAGGGTGGGCAGACAGTTTGCCACCACTCTTGATATTCAGATGATACATTTGGCCCAGGAAATATAGACAGGGAAATAAAGAAATCCCAGGTATATTTGGCGACATGATATGCCCCAAACCACTGATCCGACTGCAGGTTGAATTCTGGCACGTTTCTTGTCGGGAAACGGGTGTTGGCACGAACCTGCCGCTGCGAAAACTGCCTCAGACATCGTTCCGGCTGATAATCAATACAAAAGAAAGGGCCCATCAACTTGTAGCGCTTGTCTCGAGCATAGGTGTATCGAGGAACAGTCTCTCTTCTGTCAAAGAAGTCCCAGGTAATCTCTTCCTGATGCAGCTTCTCGATCAGAGCTCGGCATTGGATGACTCTCTTTGGCTGCTTACTGTTGAACCTGAAAGAACTGGCCTTCGAGGGAACGTGTCGCAGAAACCACGACTGCAGGGCGTAAGTGCATCCTTCTACCAAAATGGTCTCCCCAAGAGCAAATCGAGCCAAGCCTCTGTAAAGAAAGGCTAATGCGGCCATGGAGACTGAGAGCTGACGGGTCTGCTTACTTCCCCATCTTCGAAAGAGCTGGGCGACTCTGATATCTATGAAATTCTGACTATCTTGGAAGAAAGCTAACCCCACTGTGCACAGGATCATGGCATGCTGAATTCTGTCTTTCGCTGCTCGAGACAGAGTGTCAACCTCTTTGTAGGCTCCATACTTTTGATATAGTTTGAATAGGTCGATGATCTGATTCCCACCAATCTCCGTGAGAGGCCAGGATCTGCTCCCCGTTGCTCTTGCTAAGGCTTCTCGAACATCCACCCCTTTGATGTTGATTAAAAATTGTTGCTCGACAGGATCATCTGGCTGACCAGCTGGTTCGGGCAATCCCATAATATCATTGAATTCGTCCATCAGTAGAGTCATCTCTCCCCAGGGAAACCAGAATGTGCAGGTACGTGGATTCCACCGTTCTGCCATGGCCTGAATCAAAGCTCCATTGATGGTTCGCTTGCCTACTGCTGATGCCATCTCTAACCCACAGTCATCCAAGTGGTCTGGAAACATACGTGAGAAGGTGGCGAACCAAGAATAATACCACCGAGGGAAGAAAGGTCGAGACTGAATGACCCGCAGATCCGGGGGTCCATCCTGAATCTGATAGAAGACATGATCTCGGGGAAAGACAACATTGAGGGAATTTGACGCCATTGAAATGATACTGGGAAAAAAGAAGAGTGAGGAAATTTAGATAGAATGCAGGACTTACGGATAGACTTTTTTAAATAATCAAACCTGGAAATTTTGAAAAGGTTGATGAAATTTTAAAGGAATTTTCCAAGGTTTTCAAGAAAATTTGATCTAAAAGAGAAAAGAAATGTAGGTAGAGAGAAATATACACCTGGGGTTTTTAAAAATAAGGGTAAGTTTTGAATAATACACCCAGGATTTTGAAAAAGGGTTTGATACATATATATGAAAGAAATGAGAGAATTATCATACAACTAAAGCTGCACAAACAAGGATGCGCACACAGCACTCTCTAAAGGCTGACTCTAAATGCAATATTTGAAATGGCTTGTAGGACCTTAATCCTAACTCTAGGGTTCAAATTATCTGATTCCAATCAAGATACGCCGATATACCCAAGCCGAAGCTCGAAGTACGTGGCATAAAAAAATTTCTCCGGTTCTAAGGTAATGGCTTCTCAACATCCTTGAGCACCTACCGATATACCTCAGACTATGGCCCTTAGGTACGTGGTAGGGGGGCGCGAACCCAAATAAGTGGTCCAGTTGTGAGGCTCTCTCCCGAACTATGGTTCAGTGAGACAGCCCAGCAACGTGAAGACCGGGACAATATTAGGTAGGGAGGTTTTCAAAATATGTGCAACATGCAAGAAATCAGATGGCTTTAATGCAAGTCCTAAAGAGATAGGTTAAAATGAAGAGAAGCATACACTGTTTTGCATTCAATCCTTAGAATTGAGGAGAGTTGTATTTCAAACCTAAGTCTAATGTGAACATGGAATAATCTCCTCAATATGGTCCTACCAAACCATACTTAAATCCTATATGCAAATGATGTCAGCTTAGGACAAAATCTAGGCCCCTAAGGTTTGTATGGAAATGAAGCTGACATATGTAGAATAAAACTTAGAAAATATCAAAGCAAAAGAAAAGGCATAATTCGACCGGACGGAGACGGGTCCCATCTCGGTCGCCAAACCTGTGATCATCGCAAAATTTTTCCTCTCGTAATATTCTCTCTCTTTCTTCTCTTTTCCTTTCCAACCTCTTATTTTCCTCCTTTTTGAAGGGAGAAAGATAAAAGACGGAAAGAAAAGAGAGAAGAGAAAAGAAAGAAGAGAAGAGAAGAGAAACTCTTTTGCGGGTTTCACTTGACCTTAATTTTGAAGAATTTTGAAATAACTCACCTCCGTTTTTGAAATATTTGCGGGAAAACTGGGAGACGGGATCCGCTCGTCGGTACGAGGTTCGACCGTTCCTGGCGCCTTTACCAGGGGTAATCGAACCAAGGGTCGAATTTTATGCCTTTTGCTTTGCAAAGAATTTATCTAAGTATTTATCCTAAATCTAAATGCACAATGAATCATGCTTGTGCAATATGCAAAGATGTATGCTCTTTTTGAAAATATTTTGAAGAATTTCGAAGTGAATCTGATAAAGTGAAGAAATGATTTTAACTTAGAACTTAAAATTAAAATTCTAAGTTTTTAGAATAATTAAGAGCTTAGGAATATGAATCTGGATTTGGAAAATGATCTCGAAACTTTGAGATGAAAGGAATTTTCAAAGTCATAAATGGACTTTGTGAAATTCTACTAGAGGGTGGGTGAATAGTGAAATATGATTATGATCGATAAAATAAAATAACTAAGTAATAAGGCACAACACATAAAACACAGAAGTTATACTGGTTCGGTCAATATCCAGACCTACATCCAGTCCCCAAGCAAACCACTTGAGATTTCCACTATAACATCCGAGTCACCGGATAAATAGTACAACACCCTCTTCCCAAGAGGTCTTCTTCTCTCAACAGAGAAGGGCAACACCCGCTTTCACAGAGGTCTACTTCTTTAAACAAAGAAGGAATACAACGGATAAACAGAGTTACAATACTTCCTATAGAACCTTCAGAATGATATGAATGCACGAATGAAGGATTCTAAGAATGTTCTGTTTGTCACTCAGAGGATACTCTTTGTCAAAGAGCTGGACTTGACTTTTTCTCTTTTCTTTCTTTTTCTCTTTCTTTTTCAAGGCTCTCTTTTCAAATCACGAATAGAAATTTTTTCTCTTTGTAAGCTCACACGTCTATTTCATTCCTCTTGTTTTAATAGTTTATGTGTGTGTGTTTATATAGCTTATAAAAAGTAGTCGTTACATTTTGGAATTGTAACTTTTTGAAATGTGAAATGTTAGGTCATTTCAAAAACATCTTTTAGAGAAGTTCGAGAATGCCTTTTTCCATAAAGGTGAAATAGAGGGTACACTAGTCGTTGTAATATTTTCAGGTAATACATATTTTATGTAAAAAGTCTATTTCTTACAATAGTACATTTGAACGTTGGGTTGTAGTTTTGTCTTTATTCTAATTAATGATTTGAGGTACATTAGTACTTCTTTACTTTTAATGAGTGTAAGTACTATGAGTGTTTTGAGATATTTATTTGTACATAGTCATGTCAAGTGTATTCTTTATGTAGTGTATTTCAAAATCTCCAGAGAGAATGAGGACCAAAAACAAGGTCGACATTCTTTGGGAAGGATATTTAGAAAGGATTTGTTACAGAAGGCATTTAATGCTTTGTAGAGAGAATGATGACTTCAAGTAAGTCGACATTCTATGGTTATGAAAAAAGGTAACTAGAGTCCTTTTAAAACCATATTTTATTTGTTTTTCTTATGTGTAGCCGATTTATGTTTTTGTCTTCTTCTTGTATTAAGAAAACATTTCATTAGAGAAGATAACTAAAGTCTTTTCAAAAACATATTTTATTTGTTTTTCTTATGTAGTCGATTTTATGTTTTTGTCTTCTTATATTAAAAAAACATTTCATTAAAGAAGATAACTAAAGTCTTTTCAAAAACATATTTTATTTGTTTTTCATATGTAGCCAATTTTATGTTTTTGTCTTTTTCCTACATTCCTTTTTTTATGTTGTCTTGTATATAGTGTAAGGTACGATGATAAAATGTCTTTTTCATAAAAGGTTGTAAGAAGGTACAATTATTATATGACAAAATGTCTTTTTCATAAAAGGTTGTAAGAAGGTACACTTATTGGTTTTCAAAAAAGAAGCTTTTTGAAACTATCGTATACTTTTATGATATAGTATGTATGAATGAGTATGTAATATGCAAAATGCAAGTTCCTGAAGGTTCTGTTACATATGACTCTAAAGAAGAAAAAAATCTTCATCTTGAGGTAGCCGATTTCTTTATTTGAGCTTTAGGAAAGCATGGCTCATCAAGCTTTTTTTTCTTCAAGGAGTATGATTGCACCATAGTTGTACTTGAACAGGAAGTCTCCATCCTTATTGGGTGAGATATCCTTGCATCAAATACTCGTTAGATTTAAGGCAAAACATATTCAGTCATAATATAACATTATTTCAAGAGAACATATTATCATATCATATAAAATCAAATAAGACAGTGTATCATATTATGTGACATCAAAACCGAGTTTCTCAACATTCTCCCCCTTTTTGATGATGACAAAATATGCTCCCCCTGTCAAAAAGACATTATGCATAGAAATAATAATATGATAAAAAAGTGAAATAATGTTTAAAGAGAGAATATTTCTCCAATAATGGAGACAGGTTTTCTCCCCCTTTGTCATGGACAAAAAGGAGGGATCAGAGTAAGAAAGTTATTACAGACCAAAAAGTAATTTAAAAGTTATTACAAATAAAAGAAATGAGTCTTAGTCAGAGTCGGTGGTATTGAGCTTGCGGCGACGGCGACGTGAATCTTGGCCCATTGTCAAGGAGTCAAAGGCCTGTTGCAGAGAGGCTTGATTCCTGAGAAGTAGAGCCTGGGTATTTTGGATGTCGACGAGGGTAGAGAAGATGTCGGGGTCAGAGCTTGCGGGGGGATCAGCTTCACTGGTGCTTTCATCGTCAGAGTGATCTCGAGGGGACCCTTCCTCAGGGAGGTATGAGTCATCGAAAGCATGATCAGACCGGTGAATGATGTCTTGGTGGAGAGGCACCTGGAAGTGCTGAAGGATATGGGTGATGAAGTACCTGAAGGGAAGAGAGTGGAAGGCCCAAAAATTGATCATGTTATTGAAAATGATACTGGACCAGTTGATGGGAAAGTTGCAGAAGATTGCATATAGGAGAAGGGAGATTTCGTTTGCCACGAAACCCATGGAAGGAAGCTTTGGAAAGACATTGGATGAGAGGATGTGTGAGAGTATTAGAGCATGAGGTTTGAGATTGCTCGTATGCCATGGGAAATGGGTGCAGCGAGTGGAGAGAAGGACTTTCTTAAACACAATTTGATCTATCGGAACTATGTTAGGAAGCTCAATGCCATAGAAGGAAAGGTTTAGAATGCAGCCTAGTTGAGAGATATTGAAGGAGATGAGTTTTTCATGTACCATGGATGTAATGGTGGTGTGGTCACGGTCTACAGAGAGGTTGGTATAGAAAATTTTGATGAGATGAGGATAGTAGGTCATGGAGTTAGTCGTTCCTAAGATGGGAACAAAATCTTGAAGAGAGGTATGGAGGTCAAAGGATGTGAAGGCGTCGAAGTTTACTAGTTTGCCAGTTTGAATTGGCAAGGTGCTAATGTACTGAAAGTGGTGAATAAGGTCGAGGTATCTTAGATCTGCGGAGGTGATCGCATTGGTAGAGGAGGAAGCCATTATCGAATGCCTTGAAAATAAATCACTAGGAGAGAAAGGAGCTAGAACCGAGAGAAAGTTTGTATAAGGATAGAAAAGTTCGAATGGAATGGTAAGAGATAAACCAATTGATTAAATAGAAGGAAGAAAATAATTGTTGATATGAAATGAATGACATTGGAAGTGAGTAACTTTTAGATTTTAGTCACATAAGGAAATCCGTGAGGAGTAAGTTAAGAGACTTGTGAATGACGAATCAAATCAATGTTTGAGGATAGTGTATTATATTAGATTGAGGAGGACATAGTTATTTGAGATATATAGATTTTACTATGGATGAGTTTATCGACTAGTGGGGGAAGCCATTAATAGAGTATGGGGTGTCATGTTTTTACAAAAATGATTGATCTTTTAAAAATAATGGCCTAACAAGACAAACAACTTGTTACTTTATCTGAAGGGATTCTAAATTCGTGAATGGAGAGTTAAAGACATAAAAAAGATGATGTGGATATCTAGAGAGGAGAGAAAGAAAATAAAGGACAACATTTACTTGATTTAGATATGACATAAAGTAGAGATAGAATAAATAAAGGTTTGCTTGGAGGCAAGACTTTAAAGGTTCTCGATTTTAGAGAGATATACAATAAGAGAGCGACAAGGTCACGGATGGAAAGAAAGGTCATAGGGTGATCATGTGATGTGTACTTTGAAAGATATGACATTTTAAAGAAAAGAGTGCCCAAAAAAAAATGTTTCATGATTAATATTTGTAATTTTTTTTTTTTAAGAGTATACGTGGATTTGAGGACATATTTTGACTTAGACTAGTGGTGAGAGAGATGATGAGACCAAAAGGAGAAAGAGTTAAAAATATATAAGAATTTAAATAAGAATAGACATGGAGGAGTCGGATTCAAAAATATTCAGAATCCAGAATCTGGATTCGGATCTCATCTTGAAATTCCAAATTGTTCCAAATCCCATTTTTCTTTAGATCCCCCACATTTCCTTCTAACTCCAAAACTTCAAAGTTAGAATTCAATTCCATTCCAAATATTCATCCAAGTTCAAACTTCCAAAATTCAAAAGTCCATTTATGACTTTGAAATTTTCTTTCTTTCAGTTTCAAGATCATTTCTCTCAAAGATCCAAATTCATTTTTCTAAGCTCTGATTATTCTAAAAAAACTTAGAACTTCAAATCTTAAGTTCTAAGTTAGAAACATTTCTTCACTTTATCTAATTCACTTGGAAATTCTTCAAAATACTTTCAAAAAGAGCATACATCTTTGCATTTGCACAAGCATGATTCATTGTGCATTTAGACTTAGGGTAAAAACTTAGATAATTTCTTAGCAAAGCAAAAAGGCATTAATTCGACCCTTGGTTTAATTACCCCTGGTAAAGGCACCAGGAACGGTCGAACCTCGTACCGACGAGCGAATCCCGTCTCCCAATTTTCCCGCAAATATTTCAAAAAGGGAGGCGAGTTATTTCAAATATTTTCAAAAATTAAGGTCAAGTGAGACCCGCAAAAGAGTTCCTCTTCTCTTCTCTTCTTTCCTTTCTCTTCTCTCTTTTTCTTTTCATCTTTTATCTTTCTCCCTTCAAAAAGGAGGAAAATAAGAGGTTGGAAAGGAAAAGAGAAGAAAGAGAGAGAACATTACGAGAGAAAAATTTTTGCGATGATCACAGGTTTGGCGACCGTGATGGGACTCGTCTCCATCCGGTCGAATTATGCCTTTTCTTTTGCTTTGATATTATCTAAGTCTTTATTTTTCATATGTCAGCTTCATTTCCATGCAAACCTTAGGAGCCTAGATCTTCTCCTAAGCTGACATCATTGCATATAGGATTTAAGCATGGTTTGGTAGGACCATATTGAGGAGATTATTCATGTTCACATTAGACAGGTTTTAAATACAACTCTCCTCAGTTTTAGGGATTGAATGTAAACAATGTATGCAAGTGTATGCTTCCTTTTATTTAAAACTATCTCTTTAGGACTTGCATTAGAGCCATCTGATTTTTGCATGTTGAACATGTTTTCAAAAACATCCCTTACCTATATTGTCCCGGTCTTCACGTTGCTGGGCTGTCTCACTGAACCATAGTTCGGGAGAGAGCCTCACAACTGGACCACTTATTTGGGTTCGCGCCCCCCTACCACGTACCTAAGGGCCATAGTCCGAAGTATATCAGTAGGTGCTCAAGGATGTTGGGAAGTCGTTACCTTAGAACCAGAGAAATATTTCTATGCCACGTACTTCGAGCTTCGGCTTGGGTATATCGGCGTATCTTGATCGGAATCAGATAATTTGAACCCTAGAGTTAGGAGTAAGGTCCTACAAGCCATTTCAACTATTGCATTTAGAGTCAGCCTTTAGGGAGTGTTGTATGCGCATCCTTGTTTGTGCAGCTTTGGTTGTGTGATATTTCTCTTATTTCTCTCGTATATAGGTATAAAACCCTTTTTCAAAACCCTGGGTGTATTGTTCAAAACTTACCTTTATTTTCAAAAACCCCAGGTGTATATTTCTATCTACCTACATTTTCCTTTTGCTCGTTTTTGATCAAATTTTCTTCAAAACCCTGGAAAATTCTTTTAAAATCTCCTCAATCTTTCAAAATTTTCAGGTTTGATTCCTTAAAAAGTCTATCCGTAAGTCCTGCATTCTATCTGACTCTCTTCCTCTTTTTGCCTCAATATCACTCCGATGGCATCCGAATCTCCCGATACTATCTTTCCTTGGGATCATGTCTTCTATCAAATAAGGGATGGAACCCCAGATCTGCGGGTCATCCAGTCTCGTCCTTTCTTCCCTCGGTGGTATTATTCTTGGTTCGCCACCTTCTCACGTATGTTCCCAGACCACTTGGATGACTGTGGGTTAGAAATGGCATCAGCGGTAGGCAAGCGAACCATCAACGGAGCTCTGGTTCAGGCCATGGCAGAACGGTGGAATCTGGTTGATATTTTGGAATGCTCTTTTTAAAACAATTATTTTCAATAAAACTTTTGGAAAATCGTCAACCAAAGATATAAAACCGACTTTCCACCGAAGTAGCGAGTACGAGTCGAATCCACAGGGAACGGGAACATTCTGAATTAATTCTAAAATAACACTTTATTAATAAAAACAAAGTTTACAACTATGTCAATGTTTACAAGTTACATTAAATAACATTCTAAATGATGAAAATAAAATGAAATCGGAGGCTAAGTCTTCTGCAGGTCTCCAGGGGCATTTCTGTCTTTTCACATCAAGTGCAGTTGCACATTATAATTGAATTACCCTTGTGAACCTGTTCTAACTCAACAACCTACACAAGAAGAACACAAAATCAGTAATTAAATCAAAAATTAATCTAAATTACATCTACAACTAATTCTATACTATTTCTAAATTAAACTACAGTTAATTTAAATATCTAAAACTAAAATTATACTAACTAAGTAAACTAATTAAACTAAATAACTCTAATTACTCTAAATACTGTTAATACACTAACTACACTGCTAGAAAACAGTAAAACTACACGAAATCAGACAAATAGTTAAAAGACTGTTTTGTCCCTAAAGAAGGCAAAAATGGATTCTGACAGCTTTTCGCAAAACGACTGTTTGAGGGGTCAAGTGAATTCCAAAATTCGTCAAATAATTTCTATTCTGTAAAAGACAGATCCAAGGAAGTGACACATTTTACAGAAGTGAAAAATACGTTCTGGATCTCCAGAACGAAGCGTTTCAAAATCAGGATAATTTGGGAAATCGCTGGACCCGAAATTTCAAAATCAGAAAAAGCTGTTTTCATAATACGCTTAAAAACCAGACCAAATCAACTCGGATCGAGCTGAAATTTGGTCTGCAGACAGTTAACACACCAATGTGGAGAATAGAAAAATAATATTCAGAAAACTCACGAAAAATCCACATGAACTAGCTAGTGCACGATCGGGTAAAAATTAGGGTTTTGGTTCAGTGCACTATTCATCCCTTTTAATCCACATTTGACATTTGGACATTGAATTACGTATAAAAACAGTCCTAACTGAACCTATCCTACTGTTAAACTACAGCAAACAATAACAATTAAACTAAGTTATAAATTCTGAGCAATACCATAACCCAAACTCACTAATACTCTAAATAAGATATCTAAATTAATCTACACTCTAATTGAACCTAATTTATAACATCTAATATCACTAACTAAATTAACTATCTATTCTATTATTAATTCTAACTTACGGTTAGTCTAACTAGCTAAAATTACTTACTAACTAAATTAAACACTAACTATCTAACCTAAATGACAAATCTAACTAAATCTAACATAATCTAACTAACATGATTACCTAATGAACTAATTAATCTAATGTTAATTCTAACCTAATGACACAACTACTAATCTACGGTTACACTAACTAGGGTTAGATTCTAACTAGTAACTAGGGTTTAACTAACTACGGTCGGCTACTTAAGGTTAGGGGCGGTTTAGGATAGGACTTTGATTACACGCCACCTTAGGGTTACTTCCTAACTAACTAAGGTAGGGGTAACTAATTAAGGTTAACTAATGGGTCGGTTAACTATGTAACTATGGTTAGTTGGGGTGGCGACTTGGATTAGGTAGGGTTAATACCTATGGTTAGCTAAGGTCGACTAGGGTTAATTAGTCTAACTAACTAAAGTTTAATCTAACTAGAACTAAATACTAACTAGGGTTAGCTATAGGATTGGTTAATGAGGGTCGGTTAGAACTAACTAGGGTTAGGTAAGGGTTAACTAGGATTGAATAAGTAGGTCGGTTTGGGTTAAGTAGGTTTGACTAACTACTAGGGTTAACTAATTAGAATTAACTAACTAATTAAGGTTAGTTGAGGATAAACTATAGTTAGACTAGGGGGTCGGTTAAGGATATGGCTTTAAATTACATGCCACCCTAGAGTCATCAAATATGGTAATTACACACTAATGTTAATTCCTAAAATCTAAATCAACTCCTACATTAAATAGAAACTAATGTTAGCACCTACTTAAATAAGTATACACGACTTTTACAAACCTAATTTAATTCCATAAACACTAACCTAATTAGAATACACGAATTTCTAAAATCTATACTATTACTACATTACTAATTTAAGTAACACCTAATTAAGACTAAATCAATCTAAGCAATACTAAATAGGGCTTTAAAGATAGCAATCCACGAATTTGGTATGAACCCTCTCCTCTTTATTGCCTTAATTGCACCTAGGGAAAGGTTTCAATTTCAAAAACCGTTCAGCTATTAAAATCCACACGTTTTTCCATATTTACATTAAAAGCATTAAAACCTTTTGAATTCTTTCCCAAAGACACACTATACAATTTTGGCTAGCTTTTGAAAAAAAAAAAGAGATAGCATTTATCTTCTTGCCAAAATCGAGTAAATCATTTTGGAACTCTTTTGAAAATCCAAGCATTAAATCCTCTTTTTGAAATTCTTTCCCAAAGCATCCCACATGATTTTTGGGGTTGGCTTTAAATGAGTATTTGGAGTTTCAAAACTTCCCAAAAATCGTGTAAATGCTTTTGGAAGGACCTTTGGAATTCCAAAGGATTTCCAAAAGTCGTGTAACCCTTATTAAAAGACCCTTTGGAATTCCAAAGAGTTTCCAACTTTGAAAATGAGAAGGCATTAATGGTTGGGTTGGAAAAGATAACCTCATTAAGTGCTCTCCACGAATTTGGGGTTGCTTTAAATAAAAATTGGAGTTTCAAATCATGCTCCAAAAGTCGTGTAGACACTTTTAGAAGATCCTTTAGAATTCCCAAGGTTTTCCAACCTTGAAAAGGTAACTCATTTATAGCTGGATTGGGAAATTGAGATTTACTTAAATGCAATTCCAAGAATTTAGAGGGATTGGTCTTCTACCAAAAACGGATTTCCATTGAAAGACCAAATTGCCCTTATCTACACTTTACATTGTTAAATAATTACTTACTCTAAACTAGAGTTAACCTAACTAAAGTAACTATACCAAAATAATTCAAAGGATATGAATGGGAAATACGAATTGACACAATCTATCACATCAAATACTAAATACAAAATTCAATTACTCAATTAATACTAAGTTAACTAAAATGAAAATCAGGAATTCTAACCAATCTAATTAGCCTATGACTAAATAAACATCAAAAACGTCTAACATTGACCTAACCTATAGAATTTTAATCTACATGAACTGAAACAAGCATTATATTAAAACTATACTAACACATTAGCTAAAATATATGAAATAAATAAATCAAATCAAAATCGACATTATAATATATTATCAAACTATTCAAACTGACTTTTACAAACTTGCTGGACCTCTAATGGCTGACCTACATTTGGAGAAGACGACTACACCTCTATGAAAACGAAAAAAATCTAATTTTAACTAATACTACTATGACAATGACACATCTAAATTAAACTAAGCTACCATGATTATAATTACTAATTTTAACTAAGAACAAACAACCTAATCCAACTAGTCATGCTGTAAATTAAATAAATAAATCAGAAAAAAAAATGCTAAGTAGGAATCTACTAAAATCGACTATTGCTAAAATATGAAACAGAAATTAATTTACTAAAACATACTCTAAGATTACAATCTATTAGAACCTAAACAGTAATTCACACATTGAAATGAAAACAGTAAACTAAAGAACTACCAAAAAAAAAAACTACAGCCGGCTGGACGACCAACACACAAAATCAATAGACCATCACTCCGTTTTTTCATTTTCACAAAATCTAAAAACGTCTAAGACATCCAATGACATTTACACATTTACTAAAATACTAAACTTGATTAAACACAATATACAAACTTGGAAAACACAAAAGACCATAGACACACAGATCCGAAACTCAAAGTACACGCCCACACTCAAAACATACCAATCGTTGGATGAAAAAGATGATTTTCATCAACAAAAAACTAAACACACTACGTGCTGGCTTTTGCATGAACAAAAGCTATACTAAAGCTGACGAAAAACACAGAAAATGCAGCACATAACACACACACATTTTTCGGCTTTAGCTAAAAGAGAAGATAGAAGAAGACCTACCTCTTGGGCCGATCCGAAGAATGGGGGGGATGAAGAGAAGAGCGGACTTTGCTTGACTCCATGCCACGAGGAACCTCGTTGATGCTGTCTAACATCTCTTTGCTGTACTTTTGCAGGGATCCACAGGTGGTGGTGTTCCGGGAAGAGGAAGAAGAAGAAGAAGTGGTGAAGATGCATAGAGGGTCGTACGGGGGTAGAGACGACCGGCCATGGAGAAGTAGACTGCACCCCTACCACGGCTAGAACACTCCAATGCTGCAAATACCTGCAAAAGACAACCTCAATGATTAGTTTCAGCAGGGGGAGAAGAAAGACAAGATGTGAAAAGAAAAGAATGAAAGAAGGGGGTGGTGTCTCCATTGAAGATGGCCTCCATGGATGAGGAAGAAGGTGGATGAGAGGGGCGGCTAGGGAGAAGGTGGATGAGTTAGAATCGTGCCCCTAGGGCACGAAAATCAAGACAAAGACAAGCTGGAATGGGCGCCCCCTCTCCCTTTTGACGTTTTGGCCTCTTTAGGTTTAATTTCAAAAACAGTGTTAAAATAAAAATAATTCCTGGGCGCCTCTTTCTGCAGGGAGTTTTTAGAAAATATTTTTATAAAACTTAAGTGGGCTGGAGCTGGGTTAAATCCATGTAATTTGGTCCAGATCCAAAGTCCAAATGGGCGTCTGGATCCAAATCTCTCAAATCGGATCCGATATTTGACCCGTTACACTGTAAATGCCATAATTCCTTCGTTTTAAGTCCGATTTCAATGAAATTCGAACCCAAGCTCTATAATCATATTATGCACCTAAGTGTATGCTTTAAACCTATAGATGATGCATTTATGCAGTGAAATTGTATTAATAAAACGTGATATTTATGCATCATCAGAATCCACGTACCTGCACATTCTGGTTTCCTTGGGGGGAAATGACTCTACTGGTGGATGAGTTCAATGATATTATGGGATTGCCCGAACCAGCTGGTCAGCCAGATGATCCTGTCAAGCAACAGTTTTTGATCAACATCAAAGGGGTGGATGTTCGAGAAGCCTTAGCAAGAGCAACAGGGAGCAGATCTTGGCCTCTCACTGAGATTGGTGGAAATCAGTTCATCGACCTGTTCGAATTATATCAAAAGTACGGAGCCTACAAAGAGGTCGACACTCTCTCTCGAGCAGCGAAAGACAGAATTCAGCATGCCATGATCCTGTGCACAGTGGGGTTAGCCTTCTTCCAAGATGGTCAGAATTTTATAGACATCAGAGTTGCTCAGCTCTTTTGGAGATGGGGAAGCAAGCAGACCCGTCAGCTCTCAGTCTCCATGGCCGCATTAGCCTTCCTTTACAGAGGATTGGCTCGATTTACTCTTGGGGAGACCATTCTAGTAGAAGGATGCACTTACGCCTTGCAGTCATGGTTCCTGCGACACGTTCCTTCGAAGGCCAGTTCTTTCAGGTTCAACAGTAAGCAGCCGAAGACAGTCATCTAATGCCGAGCTCTGATCGAGAAGCTGCATCAGGAGAAGATCACCTGGGATTTCTTTGATAGAAGAGAGACTATTCCTCGATACACTTATGCCCGTGACAAGCGCTACAAGTTGATGGGCCCTTTCTTTTGTGTTGATTATCAGCCGGAACGATGTCTAAGGCAGTTTTCGCAGCGGCAAGTTCGTGCCAACACCCATTTCCCGACAGGCAACGTGACAGAATTTAACCTGCAGTCGAATCAGTGGTCTGGGGCATATCATGTCGCTAAATATACCTGGAACTCCTTTATTTCTCTGTCTATTTTTCCTGGGCCAAATGTATCATCTGAATATCAAGAGTGGTGGCAAACTGTCTGCCCACCCTCTCTTTGTCTTTGAAAATTAAAGATATCAATAAAAATTTACTTTTTGGCAAAAAATGTTGCTTTCTGTATTTTGTTTGTAGCGCAAATAAAAGTCACAAAAACTTGAGTGACGACCTAATCCCGGGTAAAAGGGATATTCCTTCTGCATTTCTTCAAATCTTATCATGGTTGACGACCTCGCCTAGGTAACAAGGCACATTTCTCTGTTATCATCAAATGGTAATACAATTATCACAAATCGTGTGATGACCCAATCCCGGGTAATGGGATAATCTCTTGAAATTGTCTACCAAAACCCTTCATTTCTTGCTTTCTCTCAAAGAAATTATGATTTTCAAAAAAACTTCTCCATACTCTAACCATTCCCATATTCTGCAGGAAAGCTTTGGAATCTGAAAATGGTTCAGACAAGGGCTGATAAGAGGGCCGCTCAACAGCATAGTGACAGCGAGCTAGAGGAGATGAATTCTCCTCGATTATCCAAAAAGCATGACTCCGGAGATGAGAGTGATGTTGATCCAGCCATGTATTGGGTTTTTCAGAAAATGATGACCAAGATGATGGCTGAGCAGGCCAAAGCTGCTCCCAAAAAGGCAGCTTCCAAGAGCAAAGCGAAAAAAAAGCCCATGAAGAAGCCCGTCAAGATCAACAAGCAAAAGGTACAGCGTGACAGTACCTCTGAAGATTCTGAGTCAGCGGAAGAAAATTCTAAAGAAGAACAGTTGATTTACATCCCGAAACATCTGCGGCAGTCCAAGAGGCCGGTAGAGGAGCCAGTGTCAGTGAACAAGCCCAAGCATGAGGCCCCCGCAGAGGACTCAATCCAGGCCTTGACCAAAATAGTCAAAGACCTGCAAGTCCGAGATAAAGGAAAAAGGTCATACACCAGGCAGGATTTCTACCTTGGTTTGGAAGGAGACATCAATTTGGAGAATCTCCCCCGAAAATTCATTAAATTCGATGGATCCGGAGACCCCAAGGCCCACCTTGCCATGTTCTTCGCGGAATGTGCCCGATTCAGTGAAGGCAATCGTGCCCTCTTCCTCTGTTTCCCCCGCAGTTTGGAGGGGATAGCTGCCAAATGGTATGCTGAGCACGTCAATCCCATCGAACTAAGGGATTTTGACAAAGTCGTCAACATGTTCGTTGAGCGCTTCCTGTTCAACACGGAAGCTCTGCCCACCCTGAACCACCTATGCAACCTAAAGCAAGAGCCCAATGAAAAGGCTAGGGATTTTATCCACAAGTGGAGAAGCCTGTGCAACAAAATGAGAAACCCTATCTCTGAGGAACATGCCCTCCAAGTCATCCTCAATAATTTCTCTCAGCCCCTAAAAAGCCTCCTCTTCCCATACCCCTCCAAATCCTTTATCGAACTGACGGAGCGAGCAGAATGGCTCGAGATGGGGGTAGAAAACGGGATGTATGAAGGTGTCGCCTTAGCCAAGAATATCTCAGACCCAAAGAAGAAGGCACATTTCACCTACTCCGCTGAGGTTCCAGGGGATGATCAGGGCAGTAGCAGTAAACAGGGTAGTGGCAGTGGCGCAAAGCCCGAACAGAACAGGGGAAGAAAGGGAAAATTCTTCAAGAACAATGACAAGCCTCTCTTGACCGGTCCTCAACAAAAGGGGGACCTTCAAGAAAAGCCTAAGCATATAAACTGGAGCAGGGATCAAAAATTCACTCCCCTCGATCAGCCTTTGGAGAAAATTTTGGAATACTTGCTGTCTCATGGGATGGTAAAACTTCCCAAGGTGGCAGATCCACCAGTGCTCATGGGAAGATTCAAGGAACAATATTGCAAGTTCCACAGAGCCATGGGCCATGACACCGAATACTACTTCATTCTGAAGCATCTGATCCAGGATTGTATTGATAAAAGCATCCTCATCGAGGATGAAGAAGAGGGCAAAATGGACATTCTGTCTGCCCCATTCCCAAAACATTCAGTGTCAACCGTTTCAGAAGGTTCTTTTCTTCCGCAGAGTCACATACATCCTTGTTCCGAAGAGGAGATGAGTCTGCAGCATCAGGTAATGGTTCTACGCCAGGACCAGCCTGCATCTCGGAGAGGGGATATCCTCTCATTTTTGAACATCAGAAACACGTCAGTGGAGAATGGGAAAACCCAAGTTTTTCCAAAAAGATTTCTGAAAAAGGAAGCTGGTACAGAGGAAGCAGAAACCTCAGAAGCAGCAGAAGAGCGGGCCAAAAGCCTTCAGAAGCCTATCACAGCACTCTCCAACATCTCCATCTTTGAGTTGACTCACGACTCTCCCCAGCATAAAGAAAAACTAGATGATCTATTGAGGAAGATCAAGGTAAAACCGGGCACCACACCCGAAGATATGGCACAGATTGTAAACCAAGCAATGACAAATGCGCCCATTATGTTCTCTGATGAGGATTTGCCTAAGCCTCATTCATTTCATAACAATGCGCTGTACATTGTGGTCAGAACCAGGGGCATGACTGTCCCACATGTTCTTGTTGATGGGGGCAGCAGTCTGAATATTTGCCCAAAAATGACAGCGAAAGCATTGGGATTAAAAGAAGAAGAGTACGTGCCTGACCCCATCACCATTTACGGTTTTGACAATCACGGGCAGACGGCCAAGGGCAAGATTTTCTTAGAGATTTTTATCAACTACTCAGTACACACGGTGTTATTCCATGTTGTCAATGTGCCGCCAACTTACAATCTGTTGTTGGGACGAACATGGATCCACAACGCCAATGCAGTTCCGTCGACCCTCCACCAATGCATAAAGTGGTCTAAGGGCGGAATGATTACCACTGTTTTGGGCGAAGACCCTGAAGAAAGGCTGCCACAGCCTATGATTCCTCGTCCCACATTTACAGCAGACATTCCTAGCATTCGGGAGGCAGAGGAAATTAATCTCAGTGACAGTCTAGAGATGCTGAAGCTAAAAGATGTCATGGAAGAGGAAAATGTCGCAGCCACGGTCCAATGGCAGGGACCTTGTTTCTTCAAGCTAGGAGGACGCATCAATTACACCTCCTTCAAAGATCATCCCTTATTTCCTCAGTTTTCTAAAGCAAGAAAGGGATTCGATCTGTTGATAAAACATGGATACCAGCCATTCCGAGGCATGGGGAAAGATGAAGACGGCATGATAGAGCCCATCATTCCAGTTCGGCATGCGGACAGTTCAGGGTTGGGGTTCACCGGCCAGGATTCCAGCAAAAAGACAGTTTTCGTCAAGGGAAACAAGTGAAGATGATGCCTTAGTTCTCCTGCCTTCTTTTCTTCTCTTTTGTTTAAATCTTGTAGGGACAATACAGTCCCATCTTTTGTCAGAGTCTTGTAAATACTTTACTTCAATCAATGAAAGATCAAATCTTCTCTTCGAGCATCTATCATTTCCTTCTTATGCTTTGTCTGTGTCATTATTCTTTGCTTTATACAAAAAATTTGATTTGGCTCGTATTTTTCTCTCAAAACAACCTCTTTTTGGCATTTTCAGGACCTTTTAACTCCTGAATCAATGACAAGATTTGTTATCAATCCCAAGTATCTAAAATTGGCAAGGTTTCCTGAGATGAAAGACAGAGCAGAAGTCAGTCAGGCAGCAGAACAGACTGAAGAGCCAGCTGAATTTGATTCCACCATTCAGGAATTGCCAGAATTTGCTCACATGCAGAAGCAGGATGAACCCTCATCTTTGGTTCAAGATCCAACTGAAGATATCAACATTGGATCAGAAGATAATCCAAAAATTCTCAAAATCGGGTCGAGTCTAAGCGAAATTGAAAAGGCTAGACTCATCCAATTCCTCAAAAAGCATCAGGAAGTATTTGCCTGGACTTACGAAGATATGCCAGGATTGGATATCAAGCTGGTTGAGCATCGACTCAAATTGAAGCCAGAAGCCAGACCAATCAAGCAGAAACTGAGGAAGTTAGACCCTCGAATTGAGCAACAAGTCAAGGAAGGACTTGAAGATTTATTAAAAGCAGGCTTCATCCGAGCCATTGATTATCCAGATTGGTTGGCAAATATCGTAGCAGTCCCTAAAAAGAACGGAAAAGTTCGGATTTGCATTGATTTCAGAGACCTCAATAAAGCCACCCCGAAAGATGATTATCCGCTTCCCAATATTGACCTGTTGATCAATAACACAGCAGGTCATGCCATGTTTTCCTTCATGGACGGATATTCGGGTTATAATCAGATTAAGTTGGCCGTTCGTGATCAGTCAAAGACTTCGTTTACTACCCCATGGGGAACCTTCTGCTATACGGTGATGCCATTTGGGCTCAAGAACGCCGGGGCCACCTATCAAAGGGCGATGGCCGTCATTTTCCACGATCAAATGCATAAGAATATGGATGCATATGTGGATGACATTTTGGTTAAGTCTAAAGAAGAAGAGGATCACCTTGATGCTCTTAGTCAAGTTTTTGAAAGACTTATTCTTTAGAAATTAAGACTTAACCCTCAGAAATGTGTTTTTGGAGTAGAATCTGGCAAATTACTCGGCTTCGTTATCAGCAAGAAAGGGATCGAGGTGGATCCAGCTAAAGCAAAAGCCATCATTGACATGCCGCCTCCAACTAATCTCAGGGAACTGCGAAGCCTTCAAGGGCGTATTCAGTCTATTCGCAGATTCATCTCCAATTTGGCCATGAGATGCGAGCCTTTCAACCATTTGCTTAGAAAAGGAGTTAAATTTGAATGGGGATCAGAATGTCAGCTCTCGTTCGAGCGCATCAAGCAGTATCTCCTTAATCCACCAGTTTTGAAGCCGCCTAAGCTGGGAAAGCCTCTCTTGCTATACATTTCTGTCAATCAAAACGCTTGTGGTGGATTCCTCGCACAGTATGAAGAGGGCAGCCTGATAGAGCACGCCATCTACTACGTGAGCAAAACATTCATTGATTATGAAAAGAAATATTCTCAGATGGAGAAAACTTGTCTAGCTCTGGTCTGGATGTGCTAGAAATTGAGACATTACCTTTTAGCTTCTGAAATCAAATTTCTATCAAAGCTTAATCCTCTCAGATACATTTTAGAACAACTGTTTCTTATCGGACGGATTGCGAAGTGGCAAGTCCTTCTGATGCAATATGACTTAGAGTATGTCTCTCAAAAGTCGATTAAAGGCCAAGCGATCGCAGATCAGTTGGCGGATTTCCCCCTGACTAAAGAAATTAAAACAGAGGATGATTTTCCTGATGAGCACATCTGTAACATCCAACAGCCCCCAGTTTGGAACTTGTTCTTCGATGGCTCTAAAAACATGTCTGGCATCGGGATTGGAGTCTTGTTAATCACTCCAGAAAAAGAAATGATCCCTTATTCTCTTAAGCTTGGTTTCCAATGCACTCATAATATGGCCGAGTATGAAGCTTTAATACAAGGCAAAAAATCTTGCAAAATTTTGATGTCAAAAGAGTACATGCCTTTGGTGATTCCCTACTGGTTGTCAGTCAAGTTAACACTGAATGGCAAGTAAAAGATCCAAAATTGATTCCGTATCAGAAGATCGTCTTAGCTCTTGTGGACAGCTTCGAAGAATTTCAGCTCAGTCACATCAGAAGAGAGCATAATCAGATAGCTGATGGTTTAGCCAGTCTGGGCTCCATTCTGTCCTTCAAAAGTGGTGAGTCATGTCGTTCTTTTGAAGTTGGCAGGCTCGAGCAACCCGCTTTCGATTCAAATATGCAAGTAAACCAGGTCAATCAGAAGGAGAAGCCTTGGTACCAAAACATCAAAAATTTTATTGAGACTGGTGAATTTCCACCAGAAATGCCAAAAAGGGAGCAACGCGCGATTCAGCGTATGTCTACCCGTTATATCATTCTGGCCAATGTCCTTTACCGCCGTGGGTTCAGTTCTGAATATGCCAGATGTTTAGACAAAGAAGAAGCTATGGAAGTTATCCAAGAGGCACATGAAGGGATTTGTGGTGGCCATGTTGGCTATCAGACTCTCGTCAAGCAGATCGTTCGAGCAGGGTATTATTGGAATACCATGCAGCAGGACTGTCATAGATTTGTGAAGAAGTGCGTCAAGTGCCAATGGCACACGCCTTATATTCATGCTCCGACCACATATCTACAATCAGTTGTTTCCCCTTGGCCATTTTCCATGTGGGCTTTTGACGTCGTCGGCCCAATTACCCCTTCTGCTTCCAACGGCCACAAATACTTCCTGGCCGCAACAGAATATTTCACGAAATGGGTTGAAGCTGTTACTCTACGCACAGTAGAAGGCTGCCATGTGGTTTCTTTCATTCACAAGAGCATTCTTTGCCGCTTTGGCATTCCACATGATATTGTCTCAGATAATGGAACCCATTTCAAAAATGAGAGAATGAAAACCCTCTGTTCTAAATTCAGAATTTCCCATCATTTCTCAGCTCCTTATTATCCTCAAGGGAATGGCCAAGTAGAGGCCACCAATAAAATTTTGATCCGTATTTTGGAAAGGACTGTGAAGACAGGTCGAGACTGGCATGAGAAAATTCATGACGCACTTTGGGCATATCGGACCACCATTCGGACTCCGACTAATGCCACTCCTTCAGAACTTGTTTACGGAACTGAAGTAGTATTGCCTCTCCATGTCCAAAAGCCCGCTCTCAAATTTGCTTCACTTATAGAATTGCCACTTGATCAGTATCAGCAGCAGAGATTGGTGCAGCTGGATCTGCTAGATGAAAAAAGGCTCAAGGCAGCAGAGCATGCTCAAGCTTATCAACAGAGGATAGCTCGACACTATGCCAAGTCCGTCATTGAGAGAAAATTTCGAGTTAACGATTTGGTGCTCAGATCGATGGCTCATCTCAAGCATCGACCACGGAGCAAGTGGTCACCCAATTGGGAAGGCCCCTATGTGGTTAAGGAAGCTTTGCCTCGCAATTCATATCGTCTAATCAACGCAGATGGAGTGGAGATGCCAGATCCCATCAATGCTCTGCATTTGAAGAAATTTTATACTTAAAATTTTCATTCAAAAACCTTTTGTACTATTCAAAGAGCCATTTCAATAAAAACAATGATCTTCTATCAATTCTTACATTCTTCTCCATGATACTGGGGCATTTTTATTTTTAAACATCTTTCTCATCATATGCAGGCAGGATTAGACGAAAGCTCTTTTTCTCAAATTTTGTTAATTCTTAATTAATCTTGTGGTCTTTATTTTCGTCTCATTTGATTCATTTTTGGTTTAATCAAATTTACATCGAGCTAATACTCATTTATGTCAAGTTTTAACAAATTTTCCAATCTTATTAAAATTTCCTCTACCTTTATCTTCAAAACACCCTTTCAGGTTAAGGGATAAACCTGATGCCTCCTTTCAATGAGGTATTCTTTTTTATTATTTCCCCCGTTCAGGATAAGGGGATAAATCCTGAATTATCTTCTAAAAACCAGTTCTCACACTGCTTATTTCTCAAACTGTTTCAATCATATATTGAGCTCATTTGAAAAAACTCGGTTCTCACACCGGTAACCTTTTTCAGTCTTCTGACAAAAAAAAAACCTTTCTCCTTCTAAGTTCAAGTTCTGACTTAAATCTCCCAAAATTTCATGTATTTCCTAAAGATCCAACACTCGTTGGTCATGTATTTCCAAAAGATCCAGCATCTCGTTGGTCATGTATTTCCAAAGGATCCAGCATCTCGTTGGTCCTGTATTCCAAAAGATCCAGCTCCCACTGGTCGTGTGATCAAACCCTTAGGGTGCGATTCCTCAATTCTATCATTTCCAAAACCTTCAAGATCTTCAATCTTTCAAATTCTATCAGTTTCCCAACCTTTGGTTGCAATATCTTCAAAATCTCATCATTTTCTCAACCCTCGGGTTATAACCTTCCAAATTCAATCACTTTCAAACCATCAGATTAAATCCTTCATTTTCAAATCCAGTGTTTTCACTGGTCGGGATTTTCAAAATCCAGTTTTATAACTGGTCGGGATTTTCAAAATCCAATTTTATAACTGGTCGGGATTTTCAAACTCTAGTTTTATAACTGGTCGGGATTTTCAAATCCAGTTTTATAACTGGTCGGGATTTTCAAATCCAGTGTTTTCACTGGTCGGGATTTTCAAAATCCAGTTTCTATAACTGGTCGGGATTTTCAAATCCAGTTTTATAACTGGTCGGGATTTTCAAATCCAGTTTTATAACTGGTCGGGATTTTCAAATCCAGCTTCTATAACTGGTCGAGATTTTCATATCCAGTTTCTATAACTGGTCGGGATTTTCAAATCTAGTTTCTATAACTGGTCGGGATTTTCAAATCCAGTTTCTATAACTGGTCGGGATTTTCAAATCCAGTTTTTGGTCGGGATTTTCAAAGTCCAGTGTTTTCACTGGTCGGGATTTTCAAATCCAGTGTTTTCACTGGTCGGGATTTTGAAATCCAGTTTTCATAACTGGCCGGGGTTTGAAATCCAGTTTTCATAACTGGTCGAGATTTGAAATCCAGTTGTCATAACTGGTCGGGATTTGAAATCCAGTATTTTTCACTGGTCGGGATTTAAAAATCCAGTGTCATAACTGGTCGGGATTATCAAAAATCCAGTTTCTCATAAACTGGTCGGGATTTCTAAAACCTAATGTATTTCATCAGTCTGATTCTTACACCATTTCTTTAAATTACAGCTAAGTGTCTCATCAAAATCTATATCGAATGATTATTTCACAAAGAATTCATGAAAACTTTGCCAATTTGCTAAAAGCATTTGTTGATTCTAAATATTCTTACTACACAAAAAGAATTTTCTCAGATTACCTCCTGTATTTCCTTTCAAAAGGTGAAACTTTTTGCGAAAAAGAGGTAAAATTGAAATCTTTTCCTGTTGATCAACCAAAAGGATGTAAGAAATGTCCTCGATATGATCAATAAAAGAAATCTTCGATGACATTGAAAAGCCAGAAACAAATTGATATTGATCATAGCTATGGGGCATGTTTAAAGACGATTTTCTGGCAATTAGGCAGTGGAAGTATCTTGAGCCATAAAAGAATCTACTTGATCCATATCTTCTCATTTCTAAAGCTGCGATCAAATATCTGCAAAAGGGATCTCTCAATTGTCGTCAAGATGAAGGCGAATTAAGCGAGTAGACCCCCGGGTCCAAAGAAGATTTGAAACATCTCCAAGATGACGGAGTTTGTGACAGATCCTTTGTGAACACCCCAAATTTTTCAAAATCTTTTAGATATTCCCTTTTTGCCCCTAAATTCATTTTCTAAGCAAAACGGGTCATTTCAAATCTAAATTCCAGTTCATTTCTCAAGTTTTATTGAAATTAAATTCATTTCATATGTTTAAATTGATTTTGGATCTGGATCCATTGTCCAGATCCAAATCTGAATCTCCTTGTTCAAATTTTAAATCAAAATTATAGAAAATACCAAAAATAGCCTTTAAATAGCTCGGATAGTCCATTCGATATCTGTTTGGATCCATCCCATTGTATTTCTCGATTCGAGCATCAAAACTCGAACATTTTCTCAAAACCTGGGTCCAAACCCACTTTCTGAAGAAATTTCTCCAAATTTGTCTGAAATTCTCAGAAAATATACTTTTGTAAATATTTCTCAGAAAAATGAAAAGAAATTAGTGTTTAATCTTTGTTTTCGTGTAAAAACTTAGATTTTTGTTCCAAAAATACAAAAAAATGGGAAAATCATGCAAAAAACCAAAAAATTAGGAAAAACTACAAGAAAAATAAGTGGTTTTTGAAGATTTTGCCGAAAAACTCACCTTGAACCATTTTATAAAAACCTTTAGAAAAGGAGACTCCTCTTGGGAATTTGGAAAAAATTGCAACGACCCTCCTCCCGCGCATCCTCCATCACCATCTTCCTCGTTGGATGGCCCTCCATCTTAAACCATATTTTTCTCTCGAATCCTCTGCTTCTCCTTTAAAAAGAGAGCACGCAAGAGGATTGGGGATCGCTTCTTCACCACTGCATCTCTCTTCTGCAACAGGAATCCGTCTCCTACCTCTCCACTATCATCAATCCCTTGCCTATCGATTCCCCTTCTTCTTCATTCTTCCTCTTCTTCTTCTCCTAATAACTGTCGTTTCTTCCCAAAACAAGTTGGAGAAGGTCGGCTATCCCTGCAAGAATCTCAAGCAATCGGTAAAGAGCTTCTCTATGTGCCTTCTGTAATTTTGATTTTTCGTTTTCTTTTTTTTTGGTTTGCTAGTTCATTGCTTTTCTTTTTTTTATCACGTCATATGTGACTTCCCGCAGGTTTCCTTTCTATTTTTTTTTTTATGATTTACCTTGGTTTATCATATTCCTCTGTTTAATTTGTCTTAAAAGCATCGAGGATAGGATCGATCCTGCATATGAAAGGATCGATCCATCCATAGCAACATCAAAGGAATCTTTGAATTCTGACATTTTTTTTTTTCTCGTTCTTGCATTTCTTTAAGTTTCTTTTGCCCCTTTAATAATAAGTTTTCGTTTATGCAAATAGGAATTCTTGTTCATCCTCTGGGGTTTAGGACCACGCTGAAGTGGTGTATTGATTTCTTTTTCAAATCCCACGCCTCTCTACACCAATGCCTTCGATCCCAGTTTTCGTTTTATGTATTAGTATAAGTAACTAATCATGTTTTCAGCAATTTGCAGTTCTTATCAAACCCCTGTTACAAAAGGTTTCCTGCATTACTTTGAATCCTTGATATTTTAGATGCTCTTAATTCATCTTCTTTGTTCATTTTAATTGTCTCTTTTTTTTATTATTTTTCTTTTTTTTTCCTTCTTTCTTTTTTTTAGTTTAGTTGGTCCAGACATTTAACGATCCCTCCAGTTTTGCTTAATTCAAAACATCATATTGTGCGGTCTGGACCACTGACCGTTGCTATGCAATGTCTGTGTTTCATCACCCCATCCTATATATGCATGATTTGATTCAGAACAGTACCTCTCCATCTATTGTTCACTGCTCTGCGTGTCCTCAATTTGTGCCCAAATAAGTTGGTGTGATCATCCCCTTTTAATCTAATCTCTTTGTCAATGGATCTCCTTCAAAATATATACAAGTATGAACTTTCAAAGTTCATAAAATCAGAACCATATAAGAGTCTGTACCATAAAATAGCTACAGAATTGAGGAATCGGTGGTAGCGTTTTTTTTTTTTTTACAGAGGCATGCGCATGAATGGTACGAACAGATCCACATTCTGTCAAAACCAGTTTAAGCTGTGGGAGGCCCTCTTCCATCTAATCATCTCTTTCTCAAGGAACGTTTGATTTATAAAAAAAAATATAAAAATAAAAACTGGACCAGGAATTATTCAAAGTGGTCTGGGTGCAGATGGGGAAAATACCTTGAGTTCTGAATACCTGTAGGGTAATATCATCAGGTACTTTTCGGATCTACCATGTTTTAGACATATCTAAGCATTTTTATTTTGCTATTATTCTGCATATTAAGCATATGTGTCTCAGTTTTTATATATATATATACTTATGTGTTAACTATATCCTTCCATGAGTTCCCCTTGTTGATGCTTTACGGATTCCATTTGTTGTATTTGTCCTTTCATTTTGTCTAATATTACTTTTTGTTATGCCAATGCTGTACCACAATATTTAGGCATTCGCTCCACCATTCTATTAGTTATTACCTTGCATCCATTCAGCCCTTCATCAGTCTGAAACCAGGAACTATCTTTTCTAGGCAACACAGTGATGTTGCTGGTATGAATAATTGATATACGTTTGGTAACATGCTTAGCAATGAACATGGTCTTGATGGAACATTCAACCATGAACTGGACTTTGGTCCATTGCTCCAGCCTACAGACAATCCATTAATGTAAAATGATTCAAAGTTCAGCAATTCCCCAGATATGCATGGCTGGGTTGATCGGATTGACCTTGGCAATAACATTGAACATGACAGGTCACTCAGGAGTCTTGATAATGACATTTTTTTTTAGTAGATAAGAATGGGTTTTAGTGAACTTTGAAAGAAGGGGCATTATTTCGAACATTTTTTTTTTTGATAGCCTGGATGATATGATGACCGCTGAACAGGGTACTACAAGACTCTTGTCAAGTGGAAACGACATGGGTTCTTTAAAATTTTCTGCTGCAAGGAAGATATTAAACATTAATCTTGGTTCTCATTTGCAAGACGGGAAAAATGTTCTGGCCAGATGGACTACAGCAGGCCCAAGAGGAGTCATGCACAAAACAACTCTAATGTGCTACGTGCTGGGGAATCATGCACTTCTTTCTTCAAATAAAGCTGCTTCAAGGGTCCGGGTTTCAAACTCCTTCAATCTAGCCCTTCAAGCAGTTGTGGATGTGCTAAACTTTTTTTTTTTATTATGCCACCTCTTCACAGCATTACCTACTGTTACCTCCCTTGCCATACCACTTCATCTCACTGTTATCCTTCCCTTACACAGCACTTCCTACAGCAGCATCTCACTCCATTCACCCATATACACTTGTTCATTAATGTGCCTTCCTCCACTCAAAACATTACTGCACAACCTTTCACATGCCACACCTGTACACTCTTATTTCACTTACATGTTGCACATTGATATTTTATGATCACTATTAAAGCATAGTACTATTTCATTGCATACTATCACTCGTGCACAACCTCTGTCTCCACCCTTGCAGCAATGCTTCAACCATTCTTTTTTTTGAGCAACTACATCAGCCCCTGTACTACTATGATATCTCCCTTTTGTACCTGCAGCAGTGCTTGGCACTGTTGTAGCCTCTAAAACATACTTACAGCAGTGACAATGCACTGCTGTGGTTTCCCTTTCAAACTTCTATAATAATGCCCAACATTACTATAAATCCCAGTGATACCAAACACTACTCATTATACACTACAGCAGCATATTACCCACCCCTGTGCACATCTCCAGTAGCTCCCCAACTCCTGTTTTCACTAACCTCCACTATCATTCCAGCATCACTTACGCACACTGCTGCATCTACATCGTGTGCAAACACTTCTTTCCACACTCATCAATACCCATACCCGGTTGCATTCTCACATAGGAACAACATCCGGCATGTCCCCTGTCACCCCACCTTTTCCTTCCAGCACCCTATATCCACAGCTGTTGCTGTGATTTTTCAACCCCTGTTATAGCATACAGCCCCCTTCAAGCGATATTCACTTCCTTCATTACTGCCCACACCTCATATTCAATGAAGCTACAGCAGTAGCTACTATGCCTCCACAAATTTCGTTTATCCATTGCACCGTCTTAGCCACCTGCTATGACTTCCAGCAGCGTTATTCAAGTCTTCAATCCCTTCGAGGTATTTTTCTGCAGCAACCATTTGCTGGCCCTTACATGACTCATTTTTTTTTTTTCTTTTTGCTCCTTTCCATCCTTAGCATACAATGTGATGTTTCTTTACATGTGCATCTTCTGCCTTGTGCTAACTTGATTTTTCTTGCAGGAATTATATTGAAAAGGGTTGCTCTCTTCATAGTCCAAGAGTTAATTTCAAAACTGCGGAATTGTAATAGCTAGATATAATGAGAATCATTTACCTTTTCTGTCTAGATTAGAATGAATGAGCATTGTAAAATATCATGAATTGCTTATGTTCATGCTTTTTACCTTTATTTTCTAAAATCTCACGAATGGTGAAACACGAATGGCACGTGCACCATTTCGTAAGAGGTAAATTAATCCTAAGTTGATGATCCATATCAATGGCCATAGTCAGGGTATGGACAAAACTTAGGATTTTTATCTTTTACGAAATAACACTGGATCCGTTTTCGAAATTCATCATATTTTCCTTAAATACTTTTTTTCTTTTATCAGAATTTAACTTAAAATTAATTCAAAATATATACCAATGGCCATAGTCAGGGTATATTGAGAGTTAATTTCATTTTAAATCCTATAAAAGCACCAAATGTATTTTATTCTTCACCTGAATTTAAATATAGATTATTATATAATACATTCAATGACCATAGTCAAGGATGTATTATATCTTCAATCTTATTTTAATTCATCCAAAGAATGAAATAGCTTTTCAAAATCCAATTTCAAAATTCTTTTAATTCATTCATCATTTAGGATAGAACTACATCATATTTTCAAAATTACTTTTTCAAAACTCCAAGTGATGTAAATATCTTCTTCAATCAATCTTCAATCCTATTCATCTTTTTCAATTCTATTTCATTTTCCATCTCAGAGTCCAATTTAACTTTGAGATTTCAATTTCATTTCATATTCAAAATTTCCAATTCAAATTCATTTTCAAAGTTCAATTTTACTTTGAAATTTCAAATTCATTTTTAAAAGCTCCAATCAAACTCAAAGTTCAATTTAACTTTGAGATTCTTGATTCATTTCAAGCTTCAAATCCCAGGTCTAAATTGACTTTGGGATTCATCTGTATATTCAAAATTCAATGTCTAAAATTTCTTTTCCCAAATTCAAATCAGACTTAGAAATTCTTGATTCCTCTTCTGAATTTAACTCCAAATCCATTTTGAGATCCAAAATTCAACACTCATATTGGATCTCAGACCTCAGATCCAATTTACTTATAGGATCCAGAACCAATTTCACTTTTGGATCTTAGACTTCAGATCCAATTTTCTATTCTAGGATCCAGAGTCCAACTCTACATCGGATCTTAGACTTTAGATCCAAATCCCCTTTAGGATCCAGAATCCAACTCTACATTGGATCTCAGACTTCAGATCCAGTTTTATTTTAGGATCCAGAACTCAATCACATGTTGGATCTTAGACTTCTGATCCAAATCCATCTTAGGATCCAGAACCTAATTTTATCTCGGATCTCAGATCTCAGATCTTAAATCCATCTTTAGATCCAACTCCATTCCCAGTTCTAGATTTCAAATCCAATTCCATTTTCAGATCTCATCTGAACTCCCTAAATCAATTTCTATTCTTAAATACCATTTGAGTTCCTCAATCTATTCCAATTTAAAACTTCAAAATCTAAATTCAAGTATTCATTTCCTTTCCTAAAATCAAATTCAAAGTTCAAAGTCCATTTCTAACTTTGAAACTTCATTTCCATTCGTTTTAAAACTTCAAGTCATTCCTTCTTATTTATCCTTCCAAATCCTGATTTACTTCAAAAGCTTAGAACTCCTCTGATCTATCTCAAGTTCTAAGTTAAATTAAATCATTTCTTCACTCCTTTACCAAGTTCATCTCAGAATACTTGGAAATTTCTAAATCAATTTTCAAAAGAGCATACATTCTTGCATTGCACAAGCATGATTCTTTGTGCATTTAGAGTTAGATTAAATTCTTAGATTATATTTAGGCAAAGCAAAAGGCATAGATTCGATCCTTGGTTCGATTACCCCTGGTAAAGGCGCCAAGAACGGTCGAACCTCGTACCGACGAGCGAATCCCGTCTCTCCATTTTCCCGCAATATTTTCAAAAACGGAGGCGAGTAATTTGCTAAATATTTTCAAATTAAGGTCAAGTGAGACCGCACAAAATAGTTTCTCTTCTCTCTTTCTTTCTTTTCTCTTTTCTTTCTTTTATTCTTCTCCCTTCAAAAAGGAGGAAAATAGAGGTTAGAAAAGGAAAAGAGAAGGAAGAGAGAGAAACCATAAAGAGAGGAAAAATTTTGCGATGATCACAGTTTTGGCGACCGAGATGGGACTCGTCTCAGTCCGGTCGAATTTATGCCTTTGCTTTGCCTTTATATAATCTAAGTCTTTATTCTAACATATGTCAGCTATATTTTCCATGCAAACCTTAGGAGCCTAGACTCTGTCCTAAGCTGACATCATTGCATATAGGATCTAAGTATGGTTTGGTAGGACCATATTGAGGAGATTATTCCATGTTCACATTAGACTTAGGACTTAAATACAACTCTCCTCAATTCTAGGGATTGAATGCAAACAATGTATGCAAGTGTATGCTTCTATTCATTTAAATTCTATCTCTTCAGGACTTGCATTAGAGCCTTCTGATTTTATTGCATGCTGAACATGTTTTCAAAAAACCTCCTTACCTATATTGTCCCGGTCTTCACGTTGCTGGGCTGTCTCACTGAACCATAGTTCGGGAGAGAGCCTCACAACTGGACCACTTATTTGGGTTCGCGCCCCCCTACCACGTACCTAAGGACCATAGTCCGAGGTATATCGGTAGGTGCTCAAGGATGTTGGGAAGCCATTACCTTAGAACCGAAGAGATATCTTATATGCCACGTACTTCGAGCTTTGGCTTGAGTATATCGGTGTACCTTGATTGGAAACAAATGATATAAATCTTAGAGTTAGGATTAAGGTCCTACCAGCCATTTCAAATATTGCATATAGAGTCGGCCTTAGGGGGTACTGTTTGTGTATCCTTGCTTGTATATCTGTGATTGTATGATATTTTATATATATATATATCTTCCTTATATTTTCCAAAACCCTGGGTATATATCTCAAAATTTCCTCTTTGTTTTTAAAACCCAGGTGTATTATTCTTTCTCTTCTTCTTCTTCCTCTAAAAATTCTTCCAAATTCTTCTGATCCTGCCTGCAAGTTCTTCAAAATTTTAAATCCTTACCACTTATTCTCAAATTCCATTATTCCTTTTATTTTCTTCTGTTTTTATATTCTTGTTTATATTTTCATAAAAATCTCTTTCCGCCAAGAGATATCATTTTCAAAATAATATTTTCTTTTTCATATTTTTTGTTGGTTACTCTCCCTCGCAGAGTAAACAACGCAATTGTCATAAATTTGGTGGCGACTCAATCCCTAGTAATGGGATACAATTAAATTTTTAACCTAAATCCTTCCTCTTTGTCAAAATATCTCCAAAAATTTCTTTGGTCTAAAAATCTCCACCTTTTCTCCACAGAGAGTTCTGATATTTCAAAAATGGTCACTACAAGAGGGGGAAAAGAAACAGATCCTCAACTCAGCGACAGTGAGGCGGAAGAGATGAGCTCTCCTAAATCAGTCAGGGGACAGGGTCAGAACAAGAAAGATGACATCGACCCCGCTATGTATGACATGTTCCAAAAGATGATGGCAAGGATGATGTCGGAGCAAGCTGAGGCCAAGCTGAAAGAGGCAGCTCCTAAAAGCAAGCTGAAGAAGAAGCCTGTAAAGAAGCAAGTCAGAATCATCAGAAAGAAGGTGCAGCCAGATACTACTTCTGAGGAATCAGAGTCAGTCGAAGAAGAATCGGAAGAGGAAGAGCAGATTGTCTACAAGCAGAATCCTCCGAGACAGTCTGTAAAGATAGTTGCGGAAGAGCCCGAATCTGTCAACAAGCCCAAGTCTGGGGCTCCAGCAAAGGACCTGATGAGTAAACAGATGAAGGAAATGAATCGAGCTATTAAGGATATTCAAGCCAAGGGTAAGGGCAAGCAGACCTACACCGGCGAAGATTTCTATGATGGTCTAGATGGGGACGATAACTTGGAGAATCTTCCCCGTAAGTTTCTCAAATTTGACGGGACTGGCAACCCTAAAGTCCACCTGGCCACATTTTATGCAGAGTGCAGCCGTTTCAGGAAAGATAACAGGGCTTTATTCATCTGTTTTCCCCGCAGTCTGGAGGGTGTAGCAGCCAGATGGTATGCTGATCACGTGAATCCTATCGAACTACGAGAGTTCGATAAGGTAGTAAATCTGTTCATCGAACGCTTCTTATTCAACACTGAAGCCTCACCTACATTAAATCATCTTTACAACCTGAAGCAAGGAGAGAATGAAAGAGCAGGTGATTTCATTCACAGGTGGAGAAGCACTTGTAATAAGATGAAGGTACCCATTCCTGAGGAACACGCATTGCAGGTGATCCTCAACAATTTCTCTCAGCCTATAAGGAGCCTCATCGCCACTTCCCCGGCGAAATCCTTCATCAAGTTGATCGAGCGAGCTGAATGGCTCGAAGCAGGGATAGAAAGTGGGCTTTACGAGGGCACACCTCTGGTCAAGAATGTCCAAGACCAGATAAAGAAGGCGCAATTCGCTCATTCAGTTGATGCCTCCTGCAATAATCTTGGCAGCAGCAACAAAGGAAACAAGAACAACAGTGGCAGTGGTTCGAGAGTAGATCAGAACAAGGGGCAGAAGGAGGGATCCTTTAAAAACAATGATAAACCGCTTACGATTGGCCTTCAGCAAAAGGGTGATCTTCAAGAGAAGCCCAAATACATCAAGTGGGAGAAAGATCGAGTCTTCACTCTGTTATCTGAGAGTTTAGAAGTGATTATGAATTACCTTTTGAAGCACGGGATGATCAAACTTCCTAAGATCGCAGATCCTCCCGTAATGTTGGGAAAATTCAAGGACCAATTCTGCAAGTACCACAGGGCAACGGGGCATGATACAGAGCACTGCTTCGTCCTCAAGCACATGATACAAGACTGCATTGACAGAAGTGAGCTGATAGAGGACGAGGAAGAAAAGCAGCCAGCAGTCCTGACAGAACCATTCCCGGACCACTCAAAGAATTGATAAAGCCAAAGTTTTTGTTTGCTTTCGTCTCTTTTTGTCAGTTGTCCTGTAGGGGCTAGTCAGCCCAGTCTTCTATGAGTCTTTTTCCTTTTCAAGTTCTTGTAAATATTCAGTTGTTATCAAGCCTTTGCTTATCAAATGAAATGTCGATTTCCTTTATATCTTTTATATCCAATGCTTCTGTTCCCTTTTGCCATACTGGGGCATTTAAATTCTTGTTTTTTTCAGAATGCGGGACAATTCTGACGTCATTCATGAGAGAAATGATATTACCTATGAGGGCCTTTTCAAAAAATCATGAAATTTTAAAAATCTTCGTCAGGACCAAGGAGTTCACATATTCCTTGGTCTAACCTTTGACAAAAAAATCAACCCTTGTGTTGATCATGTCTTCAAAAATAAGTTTTTCAAACCATTATATTGAAAGATCAACCCTGGTGTTGGTCTTATTTTCCAAAATGAATTTTAAACTTTTATATTCAAAAATCAATCCTTGTGTTGATCTTATCTTTCAAAATGGATTTTAAAATCTTTATATTCAAAGATCAATCCTTGTATTGATCTTATCTTCCAAAATGGATTTCAAATCTTTTTATTCAAAAGATCAACCCTTGCGTTGGTCTTATCCTCCAAAATTGATCTCAAAACTTTTCAAAGATCAACCCTGGCGTCGTTCCTATCTTTTAAAATGGGTTATAAATCATCATATTCAAAGATCAATCATTGCATTGGTCTTATCTTCCAAAAATGGGTTTTAAATCATTATATTCAAAGATCGACCCTGTGTTGGTCTTATCTTCCAAGATTAGTTTTTAAGCATTACCTTCAAAGATCAACCCTTGTGTTGATCTTATTATCAATTTTGAACTGTTATTTTTTTTTTTAGAAATCAGATCTATTGTTGATCTTCTTCTTCAAAATTAGGTATTCAAAACCATTGCCTTCGAAAATTAACCCTCATGATGATCTCTCATGTTTGATTTAAAGGATCAGATCTCGCGCTGATCATTCTTCTTGTGGTGGATTTTCTTCCCCCAAAATGATTTCTCATTTATCTTTTAAATAAATGTTTTCCTTCCAAAGATCCCATATGCAGGCAGGATCAGAAAAACTCCTTTTCTCAAATCTTGTAAATCTTCAGTTAGTTCTGATATCTTTATCAGTTTCATTCATTTTATTCATATTTTTATCAAGTTTACATCAATTTTTATCAAGTTTATCAAATATGTTCGCAAAATTCCATTAAATTTTATCAATTCCATTTCCCTTTCAGGTTAAGGGATAAACCTGATGCCTCTTTCCCATGAGGTATTTTCTAAATATTCTTGGTAGCCACCCTTTCAGGTTAAGGGATAAACCTGACCCTCGTTGTCCGAGGTGTTCCCGCTCAGGTTAAGGGATAAACCTGACCCTCGTTGTCCGAGGTGTTCCCATTCAGGATAAGGGATAATCCTGAAACCCCTCGTAGGAGCCACAATGCTACCTATGAGGATTCTTTTGTAAATACAAGTTTTGCCAATCTTTATTGATTTTCTAGATTTATATCAATTTACCTTCACTAAATTTTCTTAAATTCTATTCATTTTCCAATTCAGGATAAGGGATAATCCTGAAACCCCTCGTAGGAGCAATAATGCTAACCTATGAGGATTCTTTTGTAAATACAAGTTTTATTAATCTTTGTTGATTTTCTAGATTTATATCAATTTCCCTTCATTCAATCTCTTTAAATTCTATTCCTTTTCCCATTCAGGATAAGGGATAATCCTGAAACCCTTCGTAGGAGCAATAACGCTACTTACGAGCATTCTTTTATAAATACAAGTTCTGTCAACCTTTATTGGTTTTCTAAATTTATATCAATTTCTCTTCACCTTCTTAAATTCTATTCTTTTGCCCATTCAGGATAAGGGATAATCCTGAGATCCCTTGTAGGAGCAATAACGCTACCTATGAGGATTCTTTTGTAAATGCAAGTTTTTCCAATCTTTATTGATTTTCTAGATTTATATTAATTTGCCTTAAATTCTATTCCTTTTCCCATTCAGGATAAGGGATAATCCTAAAACCCCTCGTAGGAGCAATAACGCTACCTATGAGGATTCTTTTGTAAAATACAAGTTTTGTTAATCTTTGTTGATTTTCTAGATTTATATCAATTTCCCTTCATTAAATCTTTCTAAATTCTACTCTTTTTCCCATTCAGGATAAGGGATAATCCTGAAGATCACTCATAGGGGCAACCATGCTACCTGTGAGAATTCTTTTCACAAAATAAATCAATTCCCTCAAATGTTCTACATTTTTTTCAAAGATCTATATCCTTTTGTCTTCTCAAAGTTTATTTCTTTCCTTATCACATACCTGGTCCATCTAAATCATAGATCATAAATTCTAAATCTTGTCATATCTAAATTCAAGTCTCAGGTTATCTCTTCATAAAAATCTTCTATTTTCCTTTCAGGTTAAGGGATAAACCTGAATCATTCTTTTTCTAAATTCTCTTCAAAAATGTCTATTCTATTTCCCCTTCAGGATAAGGGATAATCCTGAAACCCCGGCCATTCTTCTTGCTTCAATCTCTAAATATCTTAAAATAGGCCGATCTCCTTCCCGACTCTCAGTTGGAAAACCTAGTGTTCGCATTGGGTATTTTGCTAAGTTTCCAAATCTAAAAATCAAGTTCATCAGTCCTCGTGTTGTTTGTCTCTTAGAAAGTCTCAATCTTAAATCAAGCCATTAAATAAAATGTCCCAGCTACTTCGCTGGTCGTTAAATGATTAAATGAAATGTCCCAGCTACTTCGCTGGTCGTTAAATGATTAAATGAAATGTCCCAGCTACTTCGTTGGTCGTTAAATGATTAAATGAAATGTCCCAGCTACTTCGCTGGTCGTTAAATGATTAAATGAAATGTCCCAGCTACTTCGTTGGTCGTTAAATGATTAAATGAGATGTCCCAGCTACTTCGCTGGTCGTTAAATGATTAAATGAAATGTCCCAGCTACTTCGCTGGTCGTTAAATGATTAAATGAAATGTCCCAGCTACTTCGCTGGTCGTTAAATGATTAAATGAAATGTCCCAGCTACTTCGCTGGTCGTTAAATGAAATATCCCAACTACTTCGTTGGTCGTTAAATGAAATGTCCCAGCTACTTCGCTGGTCGCTAAATGAAAGGTTCCAGCTACTTCGCTGGTCGTTAAATGAAAGGTCCCAGTTTTTACTGGTCATTAAATGAAATGTCCTAGCTACTTTGCTGGTCGTTAAATTAAATGTCCCAGCTACTTTGCTGGTCATTAAATGAAAGGTTCCAGCTCTTTCACTGGTCGTTAAATGAAAGGTTCCAGTTTTACTGATCAGAATGTCCAAAATCATAAATTGCAATTAAAGGTCGCATCAAAATCTATATTGGGTGAGTATTTCACATAGAAGTCATGAAAACTTTGCCAATTTGCTAAAAATATTTGTTGATTCCAAATAAATCTTACTGCACAAAAGAATTTCCTCAGATTACCTCTAGTATTTTCTTCATAAAAAGTGAAACTCTTTGTGAAAGAGAGGTAAAATTCAAATCTTTTTCCTGTTGATCAACCAAAAGGATGAAAGAAATATCCTCGGTATGATTAGTGAAATAAATATTCGATGACATTGAAAAGCCGGAAGCGAATTGATATTGATCATAGCTATGACGCATGTTTAAAGATGATTTTCTGGCAATTAGACAATGGAAATATCCTGAGCTATAAAAGAATCCACCTAATCCATATCTTCTCATTTCTAAAGCTGCAATCAAATATCTGCAAAAGGGATCTCTCAATTGTCGTCAAGATGAAGGCAAATTAAGCGAGTAGACCCCCGGGGCCAAAGAAGATTTGGATCATCTACCAAGATGAAGGAGTTTGTGAAGGATCCTTCCAGGGAAAGTTCAGATCACCGTCGAGATGAAGGCGAGTGTGATGGACCTACCGACAAACCCTAAATGATATTTGATTCCAGCTATCATCTAAAGACTTTTGAGCCAATATCATATATAATCCCTGAGAAAATGAAGGATCGGAACATCTTCAAGATGAAGGAGTTTGTGACGTACCCTTCCCTGAAAAAGAGAGAAAAGTCAGGAACATCCAAAATGAAGGATGATGTAAAAGCCCGAAAAGCCCAATGACTCAAAAAGAGTGCAAGAAGATCATCATGGGAAAAACACCCAGATATCAAACTGCCTAAATTGCCAGAAGTCATATTTTCTTATGCGAAATTCTTTTGTCAATATCTCTTCACCACTTGCTTTTATGAAATTAAGAATATATCTTCTCTTCTCATATCAAGGAAATGGATAGCTTCCTTGAAGAAAATCATCAGCGCTGAAATTTTGAATTTGACTCTTAAAACCAAGGAGTTAACCTCGTTGGAGGAAATACTTTAGGTAAAAGAGGAAATATCTTTGCTCACATGTACACATTTTTAAGCGTTGAAGTCAACTATAAATTTATCTTATTGGCAAAATTTTCTGGATATTCTAAAGAATGAAATAAATATTCGATATCCATTTTTGGTGCAACCTAGCGTTGTTCATATCTTCCAGAAGAGTTACCCCATTCAGTTGAAGTATATCTCCTGTCCCATCACGGTTTCAAGAAATCCGTATGGTTGTTCCCACTCAGGTTAAGGGTCAAAACCTGTACTTCCTGCGAGAGGTCATTAAATTCAAAAGTTGGTTTCAGTCTCAGCAATGAGGCGCCCAAGTTTATCCCTTTTTCAAAGCTTTAGGGAACTCCATTTCCTTCCTCCTTTCGCAAACCCCTTTTCGGATTTGTTCGTCCAAAACTCCGAAGGTCCCATCATGGTCTCTTCACTCGAGGATTCCGTATGGTCGTCCTCTTCAGGTTAAGGGTCAAGCCTGAACCTCGCCCCTCGAGGTATCTTCCTTTTTAGGTTTGGGTTAAACCTAAGTCTCGTTTCGATGAAGTATTTCTTCCTCCAGTCCCATCACGGTTCTTCCCATCGAGGAATTCATGCTTTGTATATCCATCCAGAACAGGATCCTATTTGAGCTCCATCTCACAAGGCCTTCTCTCATAAATGTCCCATCAAAGTCCTCATATATTCTTTTCCCCATTCAAGTTATCTTGATATATCTTTGTCCCATCCAGGTTAAGGGCTAAACCTGAGTCATTTCAAAACATTGATTTTGTCTCACCCATGAGACTTGATCAAAATTATTATCTTTCATCATTTCGGGATCTTCACCCAAAATCCCATCACGATTTCCTCATCTCTATTATTTAGTCATATCACTTTCGAGGATTTTGTCTTCCAAAAGCCATTCAAGGATAAAGATTTAAATCTGAAAAACCATGTCTTTTAAATCAAATTCTTCCACACCCAGTTCAGATCTGCTGACTGGGGCATTTTTTTCAAAATTTGGAGTGTTTCTTTGCCACTAAGCTCGGCTTACAACCGGCTTAGTAGCAAAGAGGGGCATCTGTGAACACCCCAAATTTTTCAAAATCTTTTAGATATTCCCTTTTTGCCCCTAAATTCATTTTCTAAGCAAAACGGGTCATTTCAAATCTAAATTCCAGTTCATTTCTCAAGTTTTATTGAAATTAAATTCATTTCATATGTTTAAATTGATTTTGGATCTGGATCCATTGTCCAGATCCAAATCTGAATCTCCTTGTTCAAATTTTAAATCAAAATTATAGAAAATACCAAAAATAGCCTTTAAATAGCTCGGATAGTCCATTCGATATCTGTTTGGATCCATCCCATTGTATTTCTCGATTCGAGCATCAAAACTCGAACATTTTCTCAAAACCTGGGTCCAAACCCACTTTCTGAAGAAATTTCTCCAAATTGGTCTGAAATTCTCAGAAATTATACTTTTGTAAATATTTCTCAGAAAAATGAAAAGAAATTAGTGTTTAATCTTTGTTTTCGTGTAAAAACTTAGATTTTTGTTCCAAAAATACAAAAAAATGGGAAAATCATGCAAAAAACCAAAAAATTAGGAAAAACTACAAGAAAAATAAGTGGTTTTTGAAGATTTTGCCGAAAAACTCACCTTGAACCATTTTATAAAAACCTTTAGAAAAGGAGACTCCTCTTGGGAATTTGGAAAAAATTGCAACGACCCTCCTCCCGCGCATCCTCCATCACCATCTTCCTCGTTGGATGGCCCTCCATCTTAAACCATATTTTTCTCTCGAATCCTCTGCTTCTCCTTTAAAAAGAGAGCACGCAAGAGGATTGGGGATCGCTTCTTCACCACCGCATCTCTCTTCTGCAACAGGAATCCGTCTCCTACCTCTCCACTATCATCAATCCCTTGCCTATCGATTCCCCTTCTTCTTCATTCTTCCTCTTCTTCTTCTCCTAATAACTGTCGTTTCTTCCCAAAACAAGTTGGAGAAGGTCGGCTATCCCTGCAAGAATCTCAAGCAATCGGTAAAGAGCTTCTCTATGTGCCTTCTGTAATTTTGATTTTTCGTTTTCTTTTTTTTTGGTTTGCTAGTTCATTGCTTTTCTTTTTTTTATCACGTCATATGTGACTTCCCGCAGGTTTCCTTTCTATTTTTTTTTTATGATTTACCTTGGTTTATCATATTCCTCTGTTTAATTTGTCTTAAAAGCATCGAGGATAGGATCGATCCTGCATATGAAAGGATCGATCCATCCATAGCAACATCAAAGGAATCTTTGAATTCTGACATTTTTTTTTTCTCGTTCTTGCATTTCTTTAAGTTTCTTTTGCCCCTTTAATAATAAGTTTTCGTTTATGCAAATAGGAATTCTTGTTCATCCTCTGGGGTTTAGGACCACGCTGAAGTGGTGTATTGATTTCTTTTTCAAATCCCACGCCTCTCTACACCAATGCCTTCGATCCCAGTTTTCGTTTTATGTATTAGTATAAGTAACTAATCATGTTTTCAGCAATTTGCAGTTCTTATCAAACCCCTGTTACAAAAGGTTTCCTGCATTACTTTGAATCCTTGATATTTTAGATGCTCTTAATTCATCTTCTTTGTTCATTTTAATTGTCTCTTTTTTTTATTATTTTTCTTTTTTTTTCCTTCTTTCTTTTTTTTAGTTTAGTTGGTCCAGACATTTAACGATCCCTCCAGTTTTGCTTAATTCAAAACATCATATTGTGCGGTCTGGACCACTGACCGTTGCTATGCAATGTCTGTGTTTCATCACCCCATCCTATATATGCATGATTTGATTCAGAACAGTACCTCTCCATCTATTGTTCACTGCTCTGCGTGTCCTCAATTTGTGCCCAAATAAGTTGGTGTGATCATCCCCTTTTAATCTAATCTCTTTGTCAATGGATCTCCTTCAAAATATATACAAGTATGAACTTTCAAAGTTCATAAAATCAGAACCATATAAGAGTCTGTACCATAAAATAGCTACAGAATTGAGGAATCGGTGGTAGCGTTTTTTTTTTTTTTTACAGAGGCATGCGCATGAATGGTACGAACAGATCCACATTCTGTCAAAACCAGTTTAAGCTGTGGGAGGCCCTCTTCCATCTAATCATCTCTTTCTCAAGGAACGTTTGATTTATAAAAAAAAATATAAAAATAAAAACTGGACCAGGAATTATTCAAAGTGGTCTGGGTGCAGATGGGGAAAATACCTTGAGTTCTGAATACCTGTAGGGTAATATCATCAGGTACTTTTCGGATCTACCATGTTTTAGACATATCTAAGCATTTTTATTTTGCTATTATTCTGCATATTAAGCATATGTGTCTCAGTTTTTATATATATATATACTTATGTGTTAACTATATCCTTCCATGAGTTCCCCTTGTTGATGCTTTACGGATTCCATTTGTTGTATTTGTCCTTTCATTTTGTCTAATATTACTTTTTGTTATGCCAATGCTGTACCACAATATTTAGGCATTCGCTCCACCATTCTATTAGTTATTACCTTGCATCCATTCAGCCCTTCATCAGTCTGAAACCAGGAACTATCTTTTCTAGGCAACACAGTGATGTTGCTGGTATGAATAATTGATATACGTTTGGTAACATGCTTAGCAATGAACATGGTCTTGATGGAACATTCAACCATGAACTGGACTTTGGTCCATTGCTCCAGCCTACAGACAATCCATTAATGTAAAATGATTCAAAGTTCAGCAATTCCCCAGATATGCATGGCTGGGTTGATCGGATTGACCTTGGCAATAACATTGAACATGACAGGTCACTCAGGAGTCTTGATAATGACATTTTTTTTTAGTAGATAAGAATGGGTTTTAGTGAACTTTGAAAGAAGGGGCATTATTTCGAACATTTTTTTTTTGATAGCCTGGATGATATGATGACCGCTGAACAGGGTACTACAAGACTCTTGTCAAGTGGAAACGACATGGGTTCTTTAAAATTTTCTGCTGCAAGGAAGATATTAAACATTAATCTTGGTTCTCATTTGCAAGACGGGAAAAATGTTCTGGCCAGATGGACTACAGCAGGCCCAAGAGGAGTCATGCACAAAACAACTCTAATGTGCTACGTGCTGGGGAATCATGCACTTCTTTCTTCAAATAAAGCTGCTTCAAGGGTCCGGGTTTCAAACTCCTTCAATCTAGCCCTTCAAGCAGTTGTGGATGTGCTAAACTTTTTTTTTTTATTATGCCACCTCTTCACAGCATTACCTACTGTTACCTCCCTTGCCACACCACTTCATCTCACTGTTATCCTTCCCTTACACAGCACTTCCTACAGCAGCATCTCACTCCATTCACCCATATACACTTGTTCATTAATGTGCCTTCCTCCACTCAAAACATTACTGCACAACCTTTCACATGCCACACCTGTACACTCTTATTTCACTTACATGTTGCACATTGATATTTTATGATCACTATTAAAGCATAGTACTATTTCATTGCATACTATCACTCGTGCACAACCTCTGTCTCCACCCTTGCAGCAATGCTTCAACCATTCTTTTTTTTGAGCAACTACATCAGCCCCTGTACTACTATGATATCTCCCTTTTGTACCTGCAGCAGTGCTTGGCACTGTTGTAGCCTCTAAAACATACTTACAGCAGTGACAATGCACTGCTGTGGTTTCCCTTTCAAACTTCTATAATAATGCCCAACATTACTATAAATCCCAGTGATACCAAACACTACTCATTATACACTACAGCAGCATATTACCCACCCCTGTGCACATCTCCAGTAGCTCCCCAACTCCTGTTTTCACTAACCTCCACTATCATTCCAGCATCACTTACGCACACTGCTGCATCTACATCGTGTGCAAACACTTCTTTCCACACTCATCAATACCCATACCCGGTTGCATTCTCACATAGGAACAACATCCGGCATGTCCCCTGTCACCCCACCTTTTCCTTCCAGCACCCTATATCCACAGCTGTTGCTGTGATTTTTCAACCCCTGTTATAGCATACAGCCCCCTTCAAGCGATATTCACTTCCTTCATTACTGCCCACACCTCATATTCAATGAAGCTACAACAGTAGCTACTATGCCTCCACAAATTTCGTTTATCCATTGCACCGTCTTAGCCACCTGCTATGACTTCTAGCAGCGTTATTCAAGTCTTCAATCCCTTCGAGGTATTTTTCTGCAGCAACCATTTGCTGGCCCTTACATGACTCATTTTTTTTTTTTTCTTTTTGCTCCTTTCCATCCTTAGCATACAATGTGATGTTTCTTTACATGTGCATCTTCTGCCTTGTGCTAACTTGATTTTTCTTGCAGGAATTATATTGAAAAGGGTTGCTCTCTTCATAGTCCAAGAGTTAATTTCAAAACTGCGGAATTGTAATAGCTAGATATAATGAGAATCATTTACCTTTTCTGTCTAGATTAGAATGAATGAGCATTGTAAAATATCATGAATTGCTTATGTTCATGCTTTTTACCTTTATTTTCTAAAATCTCACGAATGGTGAAACACGAATGGCACGTGCACCATTTCGTAAGAGGTAAATTAATCCTAAGTTGATGATCCATATCAATGGCCATAGTCAGGGTATGGACAAAACTTAGGATTTTTATCTTTTACGAAATAACACTGGATCCGTTTTCGAAATTCATCATATTTTCCTTAAATACTTTTTTTCTTTTATCAGAATTTAACTTAAAATTAATTCAAAATATATACCAATGGCCATAGTCAGGGTATATTGAGAGTTAATTTCATTTTAAATCCTATAAAAGCACCAAATGTATTTTATTCTTCACCTGAATTTAAATATAGATTATTATATAATACATTCAATGACCATAGTCAAGGATGTATTATATCTTCAATCTTATTTTAATTCATCCAAAGAATGAAATAGCTTTTCAAAATCCAATTTCAAAATTCTTTTAATTCATTCATCATTTAGGATAGAACTACATCATATTTTCAAAATTACTTTTTCAAAACTCCAAGTGATGTAAATATCTTCTTCAATCAATCTTCAATCCTATTCATCTTTTTCAATTCTATTTCATTTTCCATCTCAGAGTCCAATTTAACTTTGAGATTTCAATTTCATTTCATATTCAAAATTTCCAATTCAAATTCATTTTCAAAGTTCAATTTTACTTTGAAATTTCAAATTCATTTTTAAAAGCTCCAATCAAACTCAAAGTTCAATTTAACTTTGAGATTCTTGATTCATTTCAAGCTTCAAATCCCAGGTCTAAATTGACTTTGGGATTCATCTGTATATTCAAAATTCAATGTCTAAAATTTCTTTTCCCAAATTCAAATCAGACTTAGAAATTCTTGATTCCTCTTCTGAATTTAACTCCAAATCCATTTTGAGATCCAAAATTCAACACTCATATTGGATCTCAGACCTCAGATCCAATTTACTTATAGGATCCAGAACCAATTTCACTTTTGGATCTTAGACTTCAGATCCAATTTTCTATTCTAGGATCCAGAGTCCAACTCTACATCGGATCTTAGACTTTAGATCCAAATCCCCTTTAGGATCCAGAATCCAACTCTACATTGGATCTCAGACTTCAGATCCAGTTTTATTTTAGGATCCAGAACTCAATCACATGTTGGATCTTAGACTTCTGATCCAAATCCATCTTAGGATCCAGAACCTAATTTTATCTCGGATCTCAGATCTCAGATCTTAAATCCATCTTTAGATCCAACTCCATTCCCAGTTCTAGATTTCAAATCCAATTCCATTTTCAGATCTCATCTGAACTCCCTAAATCAATTTCTATTCTTAAATACCATTTGAGTTCCTCAATCTATTCCAATTTAAAACTTCAAAATCTAAATTCAAGTAATCATTTCCTTTCCTAAAATCAAATTCAAAGTTCAAAGTCCATTTCTGACTTTGAAACTTCATTTCCTTTCGTTTTAAAACTTCAAGTCATTCCTTCTTATTTATCCTTCCAAATCCTGATTTACTTCAAAAGCTTAGAACTCCTCTGATCTATCTCAAGTTCTAAGTTAAATTAAATCATTTCTTCACTCCTTTACCAAGTTCATCTCAGAATACTTGGAAATTTCTAAATCAATTTTCAAAAGAGCATACATTCTTGCATTGCACAAGCATGATTCTTTGTGCATTTAGAGTTAGATTAAATTCTTAGATTATATTTAGGCAAAGCAAAAGGCATAGATTCGATCCTTGGTTCGATTACCCCTGGTAAAGGCGCCAGGAACGGTCGAACCTCGTACCGACGAGCGAATCCCGTCTCTCCATTTTCCCGCAATATTTTCAAAAACGGAGGCGAGTAATTTGCTAAATATTTTCAAATTAAGGTCAAGTGAGACCGCACAAAATAGTTCCTCTTCTCTCTTTCTTTCTTTTCTCTTTTCTTTCTTTTATTCTTCTCCCTTCAAAAAGGAGGAAAATAGAGGTTAGAAAAGGAAAAGAGAAGGAAGAGAGAGAAACCATAAAGAGAGGAAAAATTTTGCGATGATCACATCCTTCCAGGGAAAGTTCGGATCACTGTCGAGATGAAGGCAGATGCGATGAACCTACCGACAAACCCTAAAAGTTATTTGATTTCAGCTACATCTAAAAGACCTCTTTGAGCCAATATCATATAGAATCCCTGAGATAAAAGAAGGATCGGAACATCTCCAAGATGAAGGAGTTTGTGACGTACCCTTCCCTGAAAAAGAGAAAAAAAAAAAAAGTCAGGACATCCAAATGAAGGATGATGTGAGAAACCGAGAAAGCCCAATGACTCAAAAAGAGTGCAAAAGATCATCATGGGAGGACACCTAGATATCAAACTGCCAAAGTTGCCAAAAGTCATCTTTTCTCATGCAAAATTCTTTTATCAATATCTTTTCATTACTTGCTTTTATGAAATTAAGAATATTTCTTTTATTCTCATATCAGGGAAATGTATAGCTTCCTTGAAGAAAATCATCAGTGCTAAAATTTTGAATTTGACTCTTATAACTGAAGAGTTAACCTCATTGGAGGAAATACTCTAGGTAAAAGAGGGAATCTCTTTGCACATACGTGCGCATTTTCAAACATTTGAATCAACTACGATTTTATCTTATTGCCATAATTTTCTAGCTATTCCAAAGAATGAAATAAACATTCAATATCCATTTTGATGCAACCTAGTGTTGTTTATATTTCCCAAAAAGAGCTGCCTCTGAAGGAAGTATCTCTTCCTGTCCCATCACGGTTTTCTCATTAAGGAATTCCGTAAGGACGACCCACTCAGGATAAGGGTAAAACCTGAACCATTTGCGAAAGATTCTTTGATTTCAAAAGCTATTTCAGTCTCAGCCATGAGACACCCAATTTCTTCCCCTTTTCAAAGCTTTAGGGACTCTACATTTCCTCCTTTCGCAAAAACCCCTCTCGGATTTGTTCGTCCAAATTCCGAAGGTCCCATTATGGCTTTCTCCATTTTGAGAAAACCTGTATGGTAGATTTTCCCCCACTCAGGATAAGGGTCAAACCTGAACCATTTGCGAAAGATCATTTACTTCAAAAGCTATTTCAGTCTCAGCAATGAGACACGCCATTTCTTCCCCTTTTCGAAGCTTTAGGGACTCTATATTTCCTCCTTTCGCAAAAACCCCTCTCGGATTTGTTCGTCCAAAATTCTGAAGGTCCCATCGTGGTTTCTCCATTTTGAGAAATCCGTATGGTAGATTTCTTATTTAGGTTAAGAGTTAACCCGAAACCTCGCTTCGCGAGGTATCTTCCTTGCAGGTTTGGGTTAAACCTGAGACTCGTTCCAATGAGATTCCTCATTTTTGACGAGATGTTTCCTTCCAATCCCATCATGGTTCTTCCCATCAAGGAATCCATACTTCATACATTCATCCAAAGAAAGGATCATACTCGGGCTTCATTTCACGAGGCGTTTCCCAACATGTCCCATCAAGGTCCCCGTGTATCCCTTTCCTCAATTCAAATTCATCTTGATATATTTTCGTCCCATCCAGGTTAAGGGCTAAACCTGAATCATTCCACAGAGAGTATCTTGTCTCACCCATGAGACCGGATCAAAATTTTCATTTCCCACCATTTCAGAATTTCCATCTGAAGTCCCATCACGATTTCCTCATTTTCTACTCAATCATATCATCTTCGAGGATTTCGTCTCCCCAAAACCATTCAGGATAACGTTTCAAAGCCTGAAAAATCATATTTTCAAAATAATTCTTCCACACCCAGTTCAGACCTGCTGACTGGGGCATTTTCAAAATTTGGAGTGTTGTCTTTGCCACTAAGCTCGGCTTTCAATCGGCTTAGTAGCAAAGAGGGGCATCTGTGAACACCCCAAATTTTTCAAAGATTTACAAAATGACCTTTTTTTTGCCCCTGACTCTATTTTCTGAGAAGATCAAAGTGATTTAAAAGCTAAATTTCAGTCTTTCTTCAGATTTCTGGATTAAATTCCACATTGATATATTCAAATTCAGCTCCGGGTCTGAACTCAGTATTTTAAATCCAAATCTGAGCCCCGTTGTCCGATTTCCAAAATGAAATCACGAAAATACCAAAAAAATGATTTTGAAAGGCTCGGGCAGCTCGTCCGGCACTCTGTTGGATCCTCGACCCTATATTTCTCAGTTCGAAGTTATAAACCTCGATTATTTCTCAAAAATTTGGATCAAAACCCATTTCTGAAGAAATTTTCTCAAAATAGTTTTTAAATTCTCAGAAAAATTCCTTTTTGTAAATATTTTTGCAAAAACACAAAAAAAATTAGTTTTAACTTTTGTTTTCTCACAAACTTTAGGATTTTATTCTAAAAATACAAAAATATATATATATATATATATATATATATAATAGAAAAATAACATAAAAACCAAAAAATTGAAAAAAAGCTACGAGGGAAGCAGATGATTTTCAAGCTTTTGAAGCCATTTTTACCAAAAACCTCATTTTCAAAACCATTTTATAAAAAATTTCCTAAAAAGAGGTCCATCTTTTTGAAAACAAGGAAAAAGCTTTAACGGATTCCTCCCGCGCTTTCTTCCTTCTCCTCTCGATCGTTGATCTTCCAACAGCTTCCCCTCTCCTCCGCCCTCAATCCTTAACCAACCCCATTCTGGAAGCCTCCATTGAGCCCTCCACCCTCCGATCGTTGGCCTCTGGCTCCCACCATTGATCTACAACGAAAAGGTGGTTCCTCGAGTTTCCTCCTTTTCCCTATAAAAAAGGGGCAGCCAGAAAGGGGAGGGGATCCATTTTTTTCATTAGCATCCGTCTTTTTCTATCTATGTTCACGCATACACCCGCTGTTAAGCCTCCCTTACAATCCTGGAACTTCAACCAGTTTTTCATCAACATTTCTCTTGATCAACATTTCTCCTGAAGGACTCCTCCTGTATCCACTTCTTCATACCGAACATCCATTTTCATTCGGTGGATTTCATCCCGACCTCCACACAGCATCTCCTTGGCAGGACTTCGAAGGAAATAAACCTCTAAAGGTTAGTATCTCATCCTTTTCTTTCCTAGTCTCCTCATTTTTTTTTACTGCATCTCCCTTTTGTTTGGTTTTTCATCCTCTATCTCTCTTTTTTTTTTTTTTTAATGCATTTTAATTTATGTCCATCGATGCATACTTTGTAACGCAGTTTGCAGATAGCAAACTGAATTACAAATAAGCAAAAATCAAAGGGGAATAATATTGTTCCTACATCCTTTTTCGCATTATTTCTCTTATTGGCAGTTCTTTTCATATGTTGATTTTTACACTTTCAGTTTAATTATCCATCCTACTGATATCTCCAGTTGCTTACGATTGATTGTAATTTCTGATCAACTGCAACTTTTGGTTTCATGACATTCATCGCTTCATCTCTAGTTGATCAATATTTTCCTAAAAAAAAAAAAAAACTCAGTGATGAGAAGGACCATGCTTGTTCTACAGCATCTCTTGGCTTTTCGGCCTCCATTGCTTCATGCAATAGGTATCTATCAGTCGATGGATCAGGGAGAATAATCTCCCCCCCTTTATTGAGTAATGAATCCTGGTCTTTGTCTCAATCATGAATGACGAGTGGACAGAGCCATCAGATTGACTCTTGTTTGATTGGTGAAGGATCCCCTGTTTCTTCTTTTTTTTTTTAAAAAGGCCCCATGGTGAAGCCTGCAGAGAGGAGTTGCACGTTTTGGCTGATATGACTGAAGAAGTGGGCCTCATTGTCTTTTGGTGACCCATTAAAACATAATAATGCTGTGATTCACCAACATCTGGTTGTCGAGAATCCATTACATGGTGTCCCAATTGATTGGACTACCCCTCCTGTTTTTGGTGATGAAAATCTCTCTGAAAGATGGATTTTCTTTCTGCAAAATGGAAAGAGTAGTGCCAATGCATGCTCTAAATTAACCTGCTTATGTACTTCTATTGATGAATTTTTAAGAATTGGATATAGCCCATCCAAAGTCTGTTTAAGGATTGAAAATTGCGTAAGGCTCTTTCACCCGTTTTGCAGTGTTGGTCATGATCCTATTCTTGTTAGGACAGACTGCCTCACGTCCTTTTTATTACTGTTGGTCTTTAGTTGTGCTTTATCATCTGTATATAATCTATGATGAATGTGATCCCATATGTGCAAATTTTATGAATTTCATCTCCCAAGTTATAAATTCAGGATACTTTCCTGGATCATCTTTTAGCAGAAGTTCAGTTTTGATTCCCAGCTTTAGGATCCGCTGGATGGATGGCATTTGGTAGACTGAAATTGTTACAGAATTTTGAAATCAGCAAAATATATATATATATATATATCATATAAAAGTGCAACTCATCTTGATAAGTCTTAGATATCTGGCCGAAAGCAGTAAGACCCACAGAGTTGAGGTTGAAAAGGTGATCTCTGGTGCTCTCAATCAAGGCCTTCAAAGATAATGAACCTGTTGCAAACGTCATCTATGTCGTAAGGAAACTTCAAAGTCTTCTTCAGGAAGGATTTACAGGGTCAACTGCCTTAATGCCAATGTATATAACATTTTTTTTTCTGCAGCAAGTATCTTTGGCAACCCTTCATTACAAAGCATTTTTTTTTTATTGCAATTTCACATACCTGCACACCTTCACTATTGTGCACTCATTGGCACACATACATTTCAACCCCTTATCATTATAAGAATAAATCCGCGTTGGTTTGTGGTGGTCTGTACAGGGCAGTGCATAAACGATGACTTTTTTTTTGCTGGTCTCTACATGAGTGGTTTAGACAGGGAACCAAACTGGAGTTGCAGGAATTGCTTGGCAATTCAGCCGAACTGTAATGCAGATGTAGTTGCTGCACAGAGCTAACCAAAATCCCCTACAGCCTATACCATGTTATCAATCTTGGCAGTGAGCTATCTTGTTGAAGAGGGCTTAGGTCGTGTCTCTGGTGATGAAACTGCTACCTTGGCATGAAAAGCTCTTTCCTAAACTCTGGAATTTGCCAGAAAATAGATTCCTCTCACAACCAATACCTTCCACTCACTCACCACTGTTGCATTCGCATCTCTATTGCCACATCCTCACTAGCGTTTCACTACATCACAGCAGCAACTTCTGATCATACCTTGTGCATTTTTACTACACTTCTCCTTGCACCTTTACTGTCCAGCCACACCCCTTCACTCCCTTTCACACAACTGCTAATACCACCCTACAATGCACCACCCCGGTGCTGGTGCACTGTGCCATCACTACTTGTAGCACCATTTCCACCACCATACAACTTTATCCGTTGTTGCTTCTCACAACACATTATGGGTTTAAGTGTCTGTGTATGAGCAGCCACCTGCTGCTTTGTTATATCAGCCCGTGACATTTACAGCAAATGTCTTGATTTGTTATAAGTATTTATAGTCAAACACCCTGTTTTGCTGTAAACCTTTACAGCAAACCCTTTTTTTTTTTTGCTGAAAATCCCCATAGCTTACCTCCATAGCACACCATCAATTTACTATGTCATCTTCATCCATCAAGTGTTACATTTTTTTTTTCTGCTTTAGTTCCCTCACACTCATATAACCTGTAATCCAATATAGCATACATCTACCCTGTGCTGGCCCCTACAGCTGCACATTTTCCTTACTACCTAAGCATCCTTCCATCCATTAGATTCCCAATTTTACTTACTGTATGCTGATTTAATCACCTCACATCATTAGCATTGAGATCTACATATTGATATGTCATAGTGCCTACCTGTCATCTTTCATAACATTGCCATATGGATATTCAAAGTTGTTCTTTTATATTAACATATCATTGTGTGATCATACATTTGTTGAGATATTTTCAAAACAAATATGCCATTTTCCATCCTCTTTATCATACATATATTTTCATCATTTGATTTCCATATATATATATATGATTTTCCTTCTCTTTTCATTACTAACCTAGTTGTTTTGCAGGAAACATGTAAAAGATATCATTATTTGGGATTGTACATTTGTTTTTATCCATTGTAATAGTTAGGTTGGAATAAGAATTTACATTTCTTGCTTTAGGTAGAATGAATGAGCATCATAGAATACCATGAATTGTTTACTCCATGCATTTTTTTTTCTTTATTCCTCAAATTCTCACAATGGTGAAACACGAATGGCACGTGCACCATTTCATAAAAGGTAAGTTAATTCTAAGTTGATGATTTACACCAACGGCCATAGTCGGGGTGTAAACTAGACTTAGTATTCTTATCTTTTATGAAATAATACTGGATCCACACTGGATCCTCTTTCAAAATCATCATATTCTTCAAATATTTTTACCTTTTATCAGAGTTTAACTTAGAATTAATTCAATATATATACCAATGGCCATAGTCAGGGTATATTGAGAGTTAATTCCATTCTAAACTCTATAAAAGCATAAAAATGTGTTTCATTCTTCACTAGAATTTAAATATAGATTATTATATAATACATTCAATGACCATAGTCAAGGATGTATTATATCTCCAATCTTATTTTAATTCATTTAAAGAATGAAATAGCTTTTCAAATTCCAATTTCAAAATTATTCAAATTCATTCATCATATAGGATAGAATTGCATCATATCTTCAAAACTTCATTTTCAAAATTCCAAGTGATTCTTCTTCTTAAATCAAATCTTATCCAAATCCAATTCTATATCATTTCAAAGATTCAAAATTCAATTTCAAAGTCCAATTTGACTTTGAAATTCCAAAATCAACTTACATTCAAAACTTCAAATTTCCAACTCAATTCAAAATTCAATTTCAAAGTTCAATTTAACTTTGAAGTTATCTTCTGATTTAAAAATCAAGTTCACCTCCTTTATCTTCAATCAAGGTTTGGATTTGAATCTCAAAACTTAAACTTTGGGTTTCTAAAAACCCAGATCCATCTTTTAAGGTCTTATTCGGACTTTTCATAACCCAAATCCAAAGTAATATCCTAGTCTCAAACTTGGACCCAGATTTCCAAGTGTAGGACCCTATTCCACTTTGGATCTCCAATCACGGATCCAAATTCCATTTAGGATCTAGAATCCAATCCTACATTGGATCTCAAACTTCAGATCCAAATCCAATTCTTAGGATCCAAAATCCAACCCTATTTTGGGTCTCAGATTCAGATCCAAAATCCAATTCTTAGGATCTAGAATCCAATCCTACATTGGATCTCAGACTTCAGATCCAAATCCATTCTAGGATCCAGAACCCAATTCTATCTTTGGATCTCAGATTTCAGATCCAATTCCATCTTAGGATCCAGAGTCCAACCCTATCTCGGATCTCAGATTTTAAATCCAAATACCATCTTGGATTCCAAATCTTGAATCCAATTCCATTCAAAATTCCAAGTCCAAATTCTACTTTAAATTCCAATTCTCAAAGCCAGTCCCATTTTCATTCAAACCAAAGTTCCTATTTCAGATCCTAAATCCAAAAATCAACTCAAAACTCTATTCAGAATCCAGAATCTGGATTCGGATCTCATCTTGAAATTCCAAATTGTTCCAAATCCCATTTTTCTTTAGATCCCCCATATTTCCTTCTAACTCCAAAACTTCAAAGTTAGAATTCAATTCCATTCCAAATATTCATCCAAGTTCAAACTTCCAAAATTCAAAAGTCCATTTATGACTTTGAAATTTTCTTTCTTTCAGTTTCAAGATCATTTCTCTCAAAGATCCAAATTCATTTTTCTAAGCTCTGATTATTCTAAAAAAACTTAGAACTTCAAATCTTAAGTTCTAAGTTAGAAACATTTCTTCACTTTATCTAATTCACTTGGAAATTCTTCAAAATACTTTCAAAAAAAGCATACATCTTTGCATTTGCACAAGCATGATTCATTGTGCATTTAGACTTAGGGTAAAAACTTAGATAATTTCTTAGCAAAGCAAAAAGGCATTAATTCGACCCGTGGTTCAATTACCCCTGGTAAAGGCGCCAAGAACGGTCGAACCTCGTACCGACGAGCGGATCCCGTCTCCCAATTTTCCCACAAATATTTCAAAAACGGAGGCGAGTTATTTCAAATATTTTCAAAAATTAAGGTCAAGTGAGACCCGCAAAAGAGTTCCTCTTCTCTTCTCTTCTTTTCTTTCTCTTCTCTCTTTTTCTTTTCATCTTTTATCTTTCTCCCTTCAAAAAGGAGGAAAATAAGAGGTTGGAAAGGAAAAGAGAAGAAAGAGAGAGAACATTACGAGAGGAAAAATTTTGCGATGATCACAATATGGTTTTGTGGAAGAAATGAAGTTTCTGAAATGGTTGATGTGGAATGATTTGGGAATGAAGCTGCTAGAATTTCCATCTTGCCTTCCTCTTCATCTTCTATGAGGATGCTCTTGTCAATACAATCCTGAATCAAGTGCTTCAGGACGAAGCAATATTTTGTATCATGGCCCATCGCCCTGTGGAATTTGCAATACTGCTCCTTGAACCTTCCCATGATCACTGGTGGATCTGCAACTTTTGGAAGTTTTACCATTCCGTGGGACAACAGGTATTCCAGGACCTTTTCTAGAGGTTGGTCCAAGGGAGTAAATTTTTGATCCTTGCTCCAATTGATGTGTTTGGGCTTTTCCTGAAGATCCCCTTTTTGTTGAGGACCGCTTAAAAGAGGTTTATCACTGTTCTTAAAGAACTTTCCTTTTCTACCTTTGTTTTGCTCAGGCTTCGTGCCACTACTATTGCCGTTCTTGCTGCTGCTGCCCTGATTGTCACCTGGAGCATCAGCTGAGTACGTAAAATGTGCCTTCTTCTTCGGATCCTGGACATTCTTGGCCAAAGTGACACCTTCATATATTTCATTTTTCACTCCCATTTCGAGCCATTCTGCTCGTTCTGTCAATTCAATAAATGATTTGGATGGATATGGAAAGATAAGGCTTTTCAAGGGCTGTGAGAAGTTATTGAGAATGATTTGGAGGGCATGTTCCTCGAAAATGGGATTCCTCATCTTGTTACAAATACTCCTCCATTTGTGAATGAAATCTCTGGCCTTCTCATTGGGCTCTTGCTTGAGGTTGCACAGATGATTGAGCGTAGGCAAAGCTTCTGTATTGAACTAAAAACACTCAACAAACATATTGACAACTTTGTCGAAATCCCTCAATTCAATGGGATTGACATGCTTGGCATACCACTTGGCAGCTATCCCCTCTAAACTACGATGGAAACAGAGGAAAAGGGCACGGTTATCCTCGCTAAATCTAGCGCATTCTGCAAAAAACATTGCCAGATGGGCTTTAGGATCGCCGGTTTCGTCGAACTTAATGAATTTCTGAAGGAGGTTCTCCAGATTGTTATCCCCTTCTAAGCCGAGGTAGAAATCCTGCCTGGTATATGATCTTTTCCCTTTGTCTCGGATTTGCAGATCCTTGACTATCTTTGTCAATGCTTGGATCAGATCCTCTGCGGGGGGGCCGTACTTGGGTTTCACTGATACAGGCTCCTCAACTGCCCTCTTAGGCTATCACAAATGCTTGGGGATATAAATCAGCTGCTCTTCTTCTTCAAAGACTTCTTCTGCTGACTCCGAGTCCTCAGAAGTACTGTCACGCTGTACTTTCTGTTTACTGATTTTGACAGGCTTTTTCATGGGTTTTTTCTTAATCTTGCTTTTAGCAGCTGCTTTCTTTGGACCAGCCTTAGCCTGCTCAGCCATCATTTTTGACATCATTTTTTGAAAAACTCTGTACATAGCAGGATCAACATCACTCTCATCCCCTAAGTCGTGTTTCTTGGATAATCTGGGAGAGTTCATTTCTTTTTGCTCGCTGTCACTGGGCTGTTGCACAGTCTGCTTACCAGCTCTAGTCTGAACCATCTTGGGATGCCAAAGTTTTCCTGCAGAATACGGGAATGGTTAGAGTATGGAAGATTTTTTTTTTGCAAACCACAATTTTTGAGGAAAGAATGAAGGGTTTTGGTAGACAATTTTAAGAGATTATCCCATTACCCGGGATTGGGTCATCACAAGACTTATGATAATTGTGTTACCATTTTTATGATAACGGAGAGATGTGCCTTGTTACCTAGGCGAGGTCGTCAATCGTGATAAAAGATATTAAAGAGAAGTAGGAGGAATGTCCCATTTACCCGGAATTGGGTTGTTACCAAAGTCGTGACCATTTGTGCTATAAAACAAAATACAAGAAATAAAATTTGGCCCAAAAAGTAATTTTTATTGATAGTAATATTCAAAGACAAAGAGAGGGTGGGCAGACAGTTTGCCACCACTCCTGATATTCAGAAGATACATTTGATCCAGGAAATACAGATAGAGAAATGAAGGAATCTCAAGTATATTTGGTGACATGGTATGCCCTAGACCACTGATCCGACTGCAGATTGAATTCTGACATATTGCCCGTTGGGAAGCGAATGTTGGCACAAAACTGTCGCTGCAAAAACTATCTGAGACATCTTTCTAGCTGATAGTCGACACAGAAGAAGGGGCCAAGCAATCTGTAGCGCTTGTTGCGAGCGTAAGTGTAATGAGGGATCGATTCTTTTCTGTCGAAGAAGTCCCAAATAATCTTCTCCTGATGCAGTTTCTTGATCAAGGCTCGATACTGAATGGCCGACTTCGGCTGCTTGCTGCTGAATCTGAAGGAACTGGCCTTTGATGGAACATGTCGCAGGAACCACGACTGCAAGGCATAAGTGCATCATTCCACCAGAATGGTCTCTTCAAGGGCAAAACAAGCCAAGCCTCTGTAAAGAAAGGCTAAAGCGGCCATAAAGATTGAAAGCTGATGGGTCTGCTTGCTTCCCCATCTTTGAAAGAGTTGGGCAACTCTGATATCTATGAAATTCTGACCATCTTGGAAGAAAGCTAATCCTACTGTGCATAGGATCATGGCATGTTGAATTCTATCTTTCGCTACTCGAGACAAGGTGTCAACCTCTTCGTAAGCTACATACTTGCGATAGAGTCCGAACAGGTTAATGAACTGATTTCCATCAATCTCAGTGAGAGGCCAGGATCTGCTCCCTGTTGCTCTGGACAAAGCTTCTCGAACATCTACCCCTTTGATGTTGATCAGGAACTGTTGTTCGACAGGATCATCTAGTTGACTAGCTGGTTCGGGCAATCCCATGATATCATTAAATTCGTCTATCAATAGAGTCATCTCTCCCCATGAAAACCAGAATGTGCAGGTACGTGGATTCCACCGTTCTGCCATAGCTTGAATCAGACTTCCGTTGATAGTTCGCTTGCCTGCTGCCGATGCCATATCCAACCCACAGTCATCCAAGTGGTCTGGGAACATACGCGAGAAGGTGGCGAACCAAGAATAATACCACCAAGGGAAGAAAGGATGAGACTGGATGACCCGATGATCCGAGGATCCATCTTGTATCTGATAGAAGACATGATCTTTGGGAAAGACAACATTGAGGGAATCAGATGCCATCGAAATGAGACTGAGGCAAAGAATAGATGAGGAGAATTAGATAGAATGCAGGACTTATGGATAGACTCTTGAAGAATCAAACCTAGAAATTTTTGAAAGAAAATTTTAAAGGAATTTTTCAGAGTTTTGAAAAAGAAATGTAGGTAGAGGAAAATATACACCTGGGGTTTCTGAAAATAAGGGAAAGTTTTGAATAATACACCTAGGGTTTTTGAAAAGGTTTGATATATATATATATATATATATATATATATATATATAAGAAAATAAAAGAAACATCGCATCACTAAAGCTGCACAAGCAAGGATGCACAAACAACACTCCCTAAAGGCTGACTCTAAATGCAATATTTTGAAATGGCTTGTAGGTCCTTAATCCTAACTCTAAGGTTTTAGATCATCTGATTCCAATGAAGATATGCCGATATACTCAAGCCCAAGCTCGAAGTACGTGGCATAGAAATATTTCTCTGGTTCTAAGGTAATGGCTCCCCAACATCCTTGAGCACCCACCGATATACCTTGGACTATGGCCCTTAGGTACGTGGTAGGGGGGCACAAACCCAAATAAGTGGTCCAGTTGTGAGGCTCTCTCTCGAACTATGGTTCAGTGAGACAGCCCAGCAACGTGAAGACCAAGACAATATAGGTAAGGATGTTTTTCAAAAACATGTTCAACATGCAATAAAATCAGATGTCTTTAATGCAAGTCCTAAAGAGATGGGTTTAAAATGAAGAGAAGCATACACTTTCATACATTGTTTATATTCAATCCCTAGAGTTGAGGAGAGTTGTATTTTAGACCTAAATCTAATGTGAAGATAGAATAATCTCCTCAATATGGTCTACCAAACCATGCTTAAATCCTATATGCAATGATGTCAGCTTAGGACAGAGTCTAGGCTCCTAAGGTTTTCATGGAAATATAGTTGACATCTGTAGAACAAAGACTTAGATAATATCAAAGCTAAGCAAAAGGCACAAATTCAACCAGACGGAGACGGGTCCCATCACGGTCGCCAAACCTGTGATCATCGCAAAAATTTTCCTTCTCTTGTATTTTCTCTCTCTTCCTTCTCTTTCCTTTTCTGACCTCTATTTCCTCCTATTTGAGGGGAGACACTAAAAGGACAGAAAAGAAGAGAGAAGAGAAAAAGAAAAGAAAAGAGAGAAACTCTTTTGCGGGGTCTCACTTTACCTTGATTTTGAAAAATATTTAAGAAAATAACTTGCCGCCATTTTGAAATATTTGCGGGAAAAATGGAGACGGGATTCGCTCGTCGGTACGAGGTTCGACCGTTCCTGGCGCCTTTACCAGGGGTAATTGAACCAAGGGTCGAATTTATGCCTCTTTGTTTTACTAAAAGATTATCTAAGAATTTATTCTAAGTGTAAATGCACAAAGAATCATGCTTGTGCAATGCAAGGATGCATGCTCTTTTTGAAAAATGATTTGGAAATCCCCAAGTGTTTCTGAGATGTAAATAGAATGAAGAAATGGTTTCTAACTTAGAACTTGAGATATAAAGTTCTAAGTTTTTGAAATAATCAGAATTCGGGAAAATCTGGACTTTTGAAAGGAAATGATTTTGAAGTTGAGATAAAAAGGAGAAGAAGGGAAGTTTCAAATTCATAAATGGACTTTGAATTTGGAATTTTGAACCTGGATGAATGTTTGAAATGGAATTGAATCATAGTTTTGAAGTTTAAAATTAGAATGAGATTTGAGAAATCCAAATAGGATTGAGAAATGGAATTGGGTTTGAAAAGTTTGGAATTAGGAATAGAATTTAATTTGAAATCTGGAGTTCAAGATGGAATTTTGAGTCTGAAGTTTGGATGCTAAATAGAATTGAGATCAAAATTAAATTCTGGATTTAGAATCCTAAATGAGAATTGGATTTGAAATATGAGATCCAATGATGGAATTGGGTCCGAAATTTGGAATGGAATTTGGATCTGAAGTCTGAGATCCAAGATGAAATTGAATTCTGGATCCTAAAGGGAATTTGGATCTGAAGTCTGAGATCCAAGGTGAAATTGGATTCTGGATCCTAAAATAGGTTTTTTTGGATTTGAAGCCTGAGATCCAATGATGAAACTGGATCCGAAATTTGGAATGGAATTTGGATCTGAAGTCTGAGATCCAAGATGGAATTGAATTCTGGATCCTAAAAGGAATTTGGATCTGAAGTCTGAGATCCAAGGTGGAATTGGATTCTGGATCCTAAAATAGGTTTTTGGATCTGAAGTCTGAGATCCAAAGGTGGAGATTGCATTTGGAGATCTGGATCCAAATTGGGATTGAGTTCTAACTTTGGATTTGGATTTTGAAAGTCCAAATGAGATATTTGAAGATGGGTCTGGGTTTTTAAAAATCCAGATTGAATTTAAGACTTTTGAGATTCAGAATCAATCTCTAACCTTGATTTTGAAGATAAAAAAATAAACTTTGATTTGGAATCAGAAGATGAATCAGAAAAACTTCAAAGTTAAATTGAACTTCGAAGTTTGAATTTTGATTAGGAAATTGAAATTTTGAATATAAGATGACTTTTGAAATTTCAAAGTCAAATTGGACTTTGAAATTGAATTTTTGAATCTTGGAATGGGATAAAATTGAATTTTAAGTAAGAATTGATCTGAGAAAATGAAGAAAATACTCAAGATTACTTGGAGTTTTTGAAGGGAGATTTTGAAAATATGATGCCATTCTATCCTATATGATGAATGAATTTAGAGAATTTGGAATTGGATTTGAAAAGCATATTTCATTCTTTACATGAATTAGAAATGTGATTAAAGATATAATACATCCCTGACTATGGTCATTGAATGTATTATATAATAATCATATTTAAATTCAGGTGAAGAATCAAACATATTGTGTTGCTTTTATAGAGTTTAGAATGAAATTAACTGTCAATATATCCTGACTATGACCATTGATATATATATTGAGTAAATTTTAAATTAAACTCTGATAAAAGAAAAAAATTATATTTAAAGAAAATATGATGAATTTTGAAAAGGATCCAGTGTGGATTCAGTGTTATTTTATAAAAGATAAAAAATCCAAAGTTTTGTTTACATCTTGACTATGGTCATTGATGTAAATCGTCAACTTAGGATTAATTACCTTTTGAAAAATGGTGCACGTGCCATTCGTGTTTCATCATTATGAGATTTTGGAAAATAAAGGCAAAAAGCATGAAAACAAGCAATTTAAGACATTTACAATGCTCATTCATTCTATCTAAAAGCTGGAAATATAGATTCTTATTATCACCTAACTTATTACAACATATAAAATTGAATTTACAACTCCAAGTAATGATATTTTTCTACATATTCCCTGCAAAACAACCGGTTAATATAAAAAAAATAGAAAAGAATTACACATATCACATGGATTTTAAAGATACCAATGGTTAAAAATGCTCATATGTCAAGACATACATGATGAAGAGATAAAAAAATGATATACATACCTATATATATATATATACATATATGTATACATATACATATATATATATATACATATATATATATATAGGTATATGTATATATATGTATATATATATATATGCATGGCATATACAATACCTTGTGAGATAAGAGAGATGAGAATTGGATATGCACTCATACTGTGTTGCTTAATTGAACTGTTCCAGCTTATTGATCTTTGAATAGACTACAAAACAACTTTTCCAAAACATGTTCAAAGTTGATTTTATGACAAAATCAACCTCAAAAGACATCAATGTTAAATTCCATATTGAAGTTTGAAAATCAACGACATTTACAAGGAAGGAGAAGCAAAAGATGGATGCTGAGCATTTGGGAAGTTGTGTGAAGGCGAAACACAACAAGATGCTGCTGTATAGCAGGTGCATGATGGATATGGGGTGCTGGGCAGCTGTAAACATCACTAGGGATGTTGCAGCAGTCATGACCATGACTGGTAAAAGATGTGCTGGAATGAAAGGTTATATTCAATGGTAAGAAGGGCTTATAGTGATTCACAGACTACTATATAAAAAAAAATGATATAAAGAAAAGAATTTCCACACTCCCAAGAATTTGGACGACACTCTTGCAACCTGACAGAACTAAGTAAAAAAAAATATATCTTCTGTTGTGGCTCAACGTTTTGTCACTGGATGTCCAGGAGCCCATATATTGCCTTTTGCCATTTGCAGAAGTCATGTTTTGTACAGAACTTTAGGTAGACTTTATGAAGATTGTTTTCTTGTGTGAAGGGTATGGAAAGTGGCAGTATTATGATGTAAATGCCGAACTATGAGGGGTCGTAGTAGGACAAGTGTTTAATGCAGAGATCGGCAAATGCAGGTGCTGGAATGATTGTACTGTAAATGCTGCCCTGCGCGTGTCGATGCAGAGATGCAAAGGATGGTGAAAATGGGTATTGTAATAATAAAATAATATGAATATGTATATGCCAAGTGTACTGCCTTTGTGACAGTAATGTAACAGGGGAGGGAAATGGTGACAGCAACAGATATGTTTTGTGCTGTATGCGATGGAAGTGTGGGTGTCTGAGATAGGCGATATATGTAAGTAGGTGTGAATGATAATGGAGGCATATGGGAAGGGTGACAATAGCCAGCTGATGGAGGTGGCTGTGCACAAAGGCCACAACTGTGTAATGGGTCAAAGGACAGCTCACTGCAATTAACTGAATTATTGTAGTAAACATGAGGCTACAACAACTCAGAGGAGTTGTTGTAGATGCAAAAAAATTGTTACAACAATTGTTGGCTATATTGTAGATGTAATGGACTGACTATAGTGCCTAGCACTGCTGTGGCTGAATGGGAAGTGAAGGGATGTAAGATAACTGGTTTAAGAGGAAAGTGTATGGGTGTCACTGTGTTGTTGCAGCAATAAGATGGAAGTGGATGTTATGTGCAGAGTGAGGGTATTGTACACGGATGTACTGGGGCTTGTAATGTAGTGTCAATGAGTGCAATATGCAAGTGCAACCAAAGACATAGAAAAGATAATCTATCCATTGAATGAAAGAATAGAAAACACATTGTATATGGGTCACCATGGTTAAAAATATGCAAATGCCGATATTGTTTGATATTGCCTCTCTTAGTTTGTTGAGATCAGATGGCCCAGGTTCTTTCAGATCAAGTTCTTGGATATGTCTTATTGACAGAGGTCTGTCCAAAAGCATTTTCCTTGGAAACTTTCTTATAAATGTGAGAAGGTTTATTGGATTTTATAAAGGTCGGCTCACCTGCAGCTTGCCAACCCCAAATTTCTGATATAACGACCTGATATTCTTATTTCTAAACAAGATTGTCCAAAAGGGTTATCCCTTAACTATCATCAAGAGACCATTTAGGTCACCTGTAATTGGATCCCCCTTTTTTTTTAGCTGCAGAGCGACAAAGTGAGATAATATGAAGTAAGACATTATGAATAATGAATGAATAAAAAGAAACGCAGTGCTAAAAAAGAGAAATTAATGAGAAGATTTGATTCTAGACCAGTAGGGCAATGCATCTTACGACATCACAGAAGAATCTGTCCCTGCAAAATGCAAAATCATGTGAAAGTATCGGTGGTTTATGGGTTGAACCTGACTCAATACATAAATCAGATTCGATATAATTTAAGATCACCAGACTAGGCCTGGGGTAATCGGTGGTTATGCTTAATATCAAAACACATTCTAGAACAACAATATCATTACTATGCTAAGACAAGTAATTGATATATTTGATGATGCCAGGAAACAAGAATTAGTAACAGGATAGAATAGAATTTCAGAGATGCTAATGACACAAAGTATGCAAAAAGGAGGAAAGAAACAAAACAACAAAAACAACAAAAAAAATAAAAAATATATACTGGAATTGGATGATTCTTTTCATATTGCACATCTATGGGTCGACATCACTGTAAGCGAATCAAAACCATAACAAATGCTTTGATGGGGTAGAATGCAGTAAAAGTAAACAAAATGAACAAGATGTAGTCTCATGCTGCTATAATCAGAAATCGGATATTGATCAGGAAATGAGATTGACAATATGACAACCCAGGATGAAAATAAGAGATAAAGAGACGATGCATACCAGAAGTTATGATCTGGAAATTGAGATGCAATATCAAAAGATGTGGATAATGCTTAAAAATTGAAACAGAAATTAAGAAGGGAGATAAAACAACAAACGTGAAAATAGGCTTTAAACTAGTAAGAACGAGAGTTAAACAGGGTAAAACAGACAAGGAAACACAAGGATTGAAATGAATTGAAAGCAGGAACAAAATTACACATTCAAAATTACTTAGAGCCAAACATGAGACAAAAGGGAATATCAACTGAAAACAAAAATCAGAAGGGTAACCAGCATATGAGTTGATTTTAAAAGGAAAGTAGAAATCAGATATATGAAGTATCAAATGAGCACATACTCGAATTATATGGACCAAGTATTACCAATAAAACAAAAGAAAAGAAAAAAAAATGAGGCGAAGTGTTGGAATGTGGCCATTCCATTGTTGTGGCGTTACGTAGGACGACACTACTATATGTAGGTTGACCCTATGAATTATGCTCGAAATGAACAATCTAAAGGGGGTAAACAAACCAAGAAGACTATAGATGGGGATCTTATTGAAAAGGAAAGAGAGAAATTGATCGCTTACCGGTAGTTGCGAAGGTTCTTAAAGAAGAGGAAGGAGAAATGGCACTCTACAGTGTGATTTTCTTTAAAATTCTGGACCGAATGAAATTCCTTCTTTATGCTATGCAAATCCGAATTTCTTGGCTGCTTTTTGCTGGAATGGAGGTTGGCTTCCTTCTTAAGAGAGAAGCTAGATGGTGTGAAGAATGGAAGCTTGAAGAGAAAAATTGATAGATGCCCGAAGGAGGGTTGCCGCGTGAAGGTGGATGAGATCGACAGAAAAAAATGGATGATCTCAGGAGGTGATTGAGTGCCTCTTCTTAAAGAGCGGCTGGAAAACTCAAGAAAGGGAACTGTTGCAGATGGAAAGTGGAGAGGAGAAGGGTCTGTTGAAGATGGAGGGTAGAAAATGAGAGGGAGGAGTGCGCGGGAACGAAGCCGTTTGCACTTTTCCTTTTTTCCAAAAAGAGGATTCTTTTCAAGAAACTTTTTGCAAAATGGTTTTTCAAGTGAGTTTTTTAGCAAAAATAGCTTTAAAAAGCGTGAAACCATTCATTTTTCTTGTAGTTTTTCTAATTTTTTGGTTTTTTGTGTTATTTTTCCATATTTTTGTATTTTAAAAGTAAAATCCTAAGATTTACGAGAAAATAAAGTTTTAAGATTAATTTTTTGTATTTTTGCAAAATATTTACAAAAGGAGAGTTTTTTTAGAATTCAAGGCTATTTTGGGAAAATTTCTTCAGAAAATGAGTTTGGATCTGGATTTTGAGATGATATTCGAGTTTCAGACCTCAAATCGAGAAAATATCAAGTAGTGGATCCAAATGAATACCGGATGAGCTGTTTGAGCCATTCAGAAGATATTTTTGGTATTTTCATAATTTCAATTTGTAATTTGAATAACGAGGCTCAGATTTAGACTTTAAACACTGGGTTTGGATCCGAAATTGAGTTTGAATATATCAATATGGAATTCAATCCAGAAAATCTGAAGAATAACTGAGATTTAGCTTTGATTTTCTCAGAAGATGGGGCCAAGGGCAAAAAGGACATTTTTACAAAACTTTGAAAATTTTGGGGTGTTCACATTTGGGTTGCGTGTTAATGCAGCACGGCAGAGTGATTGCTTATGCTTCAAGGCAGTTAAAGATTCATGAGAGGAATTACCCGACACACGATTTGGAATAAGTGGCAGTAGTGTTCGCCTTGAAATCCTGGCGACACTATTTGTATGGAGAATCATTCGAAGTCTTTTCAGACCACAAGAGTCTCAAGTATTTGTTCTCTCAGAAAGACTTGAACATGAGATAATGACGTTGACTTGAGTTTATCAAGGATTACGACTTTATGTTGTCTTACCACCCTAGTAAGGTGAACGTAGTAGCAGATGCGCTTAATTGCAAGTCAAAAAGTGTTCTGGCTAGTCTCGTATGGAGCCAAAAATTGATTGAAGATTTTGTGGCTTGAAAGCCTTTTTCGATTGGAAGCAGATTGATCAGGTTGTCTGGTCTGACCATTTGATCCGAGTTTTTGCCTAGAATTGTGGGGGCTCAAAAGCTCTATGCCCAGTATGGTAAGCTTCTAGCCTTGGCAGAACGAGAAGATACGTTCTTTAGCATGTCAAATATTGGTGGTATTTGTATGAGAGATCGGTTTTGGGTTCTGAATAACCCTGAGCTGAAAAAGAAAATTCTTAATGAAGCTCACATGTGAAGGTATACAGTTCATCCTGGTGGGATGAAGATGTTTAAAGATTTATAAAGGAAGTATTGGTGGAACGGTATGAAGCGTGAGATAACAACATACGTATTGAGGTGTTTGACTTGTCAGCAGATCAAGATTGAGCACCAGCATCCTAGTGGTTCCATGCAGAGGATTGAGATTCCTCAGTGGAAATAGAAAGATGTTACTATGGACTTCGTGGTAGGTTTGCTGCAAACCAGACGTAAGCATGACGCGATTTGGGTAGTTGTGGACAACTCACCAAGTCTGTCCATTTCTTACCTATCAGGATCAGTCAGTCTCTTGAAAGCTTAGCTGACTAGTATGTCAGAGAGGTTGTACGATTGCATGGCGTACCGAGGTCAATTATTTTTTATCGTGATCCCAGATTCACATCGCGACTATGGGGTCAATTACAGTTAGCTTTGGGTACGAGGTTGAAGTTCAGCACAACTTTTCACCTTCAGACTGATGGTCAATCAGAGAAGACTATTCAGACATTAGAGGATATATTACGAGCTTGTTTGCTCGATTGGATGGGCGAATGGGATTCACATTTATGGTTGGTTGAATTTGCATATAATCAGTTATCACACCAGTATCGAAATGGCTTTGTACGAAGCACTGTACGGGAGACCTTGCCGATCACTGTCGTATTGGGACAATATCAACGATAGATCTATAGAATCACAGATTTTTCTCCAGCACTACACTCAGCAAGTACAGAAGATTCGAGAGCGTTTGAAAGCAATGCAAGATAGGCGGAAGAGCTACATCTTTAAGAGGCAAAGAGAACTATCTTTCGAGGTTGGTGACATGGTCTTTGTCAGAGTTTCACCGACTAAGAGTGTGTTTCATTTCGATAAGAAGGGAAAATTGAGTCCTAGATACGTTGGACCATTCAAGATTTTGAAAAGAGTTGGTGAAGTGGCTACCACAACATTATGCCCATGTTCACAATGTTTTTCATGTGTCGATGCTAAGGAAATACATTCCTGATTCATAGCACATCATTCGTTATAAAGATGTGGAAGTTCGAAAAGATCTGACGATGGCAGAACATTCGATTGAGATAGTTGATCGATGAGACCAAGTGTTGCGTACAAAAACTATACCATTAGTTAAAGTACGTTGGCAACACCATGACATCGAAGAATGCACATGGGAGCCAGATCCGAGCATTAGAGAGAAATATCCCAATCTTTTTGTAACCTAATGTGGGTGATTTTGCGGACGAAATCCTTTTTAAGGAGGGAAGGATGTAAGGTCCACAGTATTTTTAAGATAATATTATACGAAGTGCTTCAATGTATGGAAATTTCTTGTGCGATTTCAAGAATTTTTCATAATTATACTTGTATGGATATACGAGGTCTGAAATTGCGTAAGTAAAATGTAAATAGCAATTGAAGGAAATCCGCTATGAATTAACTTCTGAAAATTTAAGGGTAAATTCATAATATATGTATTTAGTTTATTCCCGAATTTGAGACCCAAATAAAGAAAAAACTTTGTCAGTTTATGTGAATTACGGGAAACACATATCGATAGAGTGTGAGTCATAACGAGAGTGAATTTTGCAAGAGGTGATATTTTTCTTGGGAAAGACTTGAGAATTCGATCGTAATGAGAAATTTAGAATAAAAATATATGATGATATTATTATTATTATTATTATTAATGACAAATGTAATAAAAAGAAATTAGTAATGAAGCATTATCATGTTTTAAGTTAGGGTCGACTTGGGGAGGGTTGACCAAGTCCATGGTCGACCATTCTTGGCAAGAGTGGACACCTTTAGCCACGAAGACCAGTTGGGGTAATGGCATTTTTGTAAGACCTAGAAGATGATCTTAAAGTGAGGGCCATGATTGGCCCTACCCATAATAGACGATTTCATGATGATGCAAGGAGCACCACCATGAGGGTGGGGAGCCCCTCCAAGCATTAGCATGGGGCTGCGCCCCATGAGGTGTGGTAGTCCCATCTTGGCTCTTTCCAAGAGAAAAAGCAATGATGGGGAGAGGAAAAATCCTATTAGGTGCATGGGGCGGCAACCCCATGGCACCCTTGTAAAAAATTTGGAGCCTTTTTCAAAACACAAGACATGATTGGAGAAGGTTCGGCGGCCATGGGGGGGGGGGGGTGTTTGACCCCAGCCGTTGGATCTCCTAGTGAGATTTTGACCCTCCAATGTGTCATGCTACCATATTTAATCCACCAAAAAAGAGAGAGGGCCCAAAAGGGGCAACTTCTTCTTCTCTCTCTCTCTCTCTTTCACTCACTCATTCCCTCTCATTTTCTCTCATCTTCCTTAGCTGAGTGGAGGGTGTCTTTCACCATCTTCATGGAGTTTTGCAACCGCGCTGCACCTTCAACCGAATCAAGGTGAAAGACTTCAATGTTTACCTCTATTCTCTTTGGTATTGCATGTGTTACGAGATATGAAGCCACGAGCCAGTTGCATTTGAGAAAAGCATGGCTCATGGCAGATTAAAAGTCATTTTGGCAATTTAAGTATGATTGAGCATTTCCCCTATTTGGATTCATTGTGCTTCATGGTTACCTTCATTAAAACGATTGAGGCTTGTACATTGTTTTGGTATCATATTCAGCCCATGTATATTTGTTATTTTTGCATGATTCTTCCTTTCTTATGTGTTTTGCATGCAAAAAAAATTGTTATCTCCTTTTGGTTGGTTTGTTCTCTTCTTCTTTTTTTCGGTTTTGGTCCTAACGCTTGCATGCGTGAGCAACCCGATTTGAATATACTTGTGATGACTTCAGCCCCTCTCAAAATCAAGGGGATGGATGAGGCATATCTTGAGCCTCTGGGTGAGTTCGGATTGGGGCACATTCGTAGCCCAATCCAAATGTTTCAAACCCCCTTCCTCTCTTTTTCATTTTCGGTTTTCCCCAACTCTTTTCCCTATTGTTAGCTTTTGAATTGTTTCTTTTTTTTTCTTAGGAATTCCTTTCTGTTGTAGCTGGGTGTTTTCAGCTGGTTTGTCCCTTACTGTGACAGACCCAGCTGAGTGCACTCTGGCCCGAGCAGAGCTCGGCCAGAGGCACCTAGTTCCTTGGCCATTAAGGCCTTTTGTTCTTGGTGCGCGCGATAGGCCGCCGGGTGCTAGGTGCACTCGGGTTAGCCTTGTTGGCCCGAACGCCTAGCCTGGTACTTTGTCTAAGTACAAAGCCTGGTCTAAGCCCATGGGTTCAGACCAGTGAGGAGATTAGATCGAGTGGTCTTGTCCAGAGG